>NC_067142.1:82737734-82780234 GCF_903995435.1 Acomys russatus
GGGCAGATATTAATCCCCTGAAGTACTTCCCATAGTGGGGCAGGTATGGAATCCTTGCCCCAACCCCATGCCATCGGTTCTAATAATTACCATCAAGCTACCTCCCAACCATAATCCCATATACTTGCTAATGTTCTTCATCTGGGCCAAATCCTCCATCCACACCAGCCATGTGCTTCTCCTCCACCTAACCCATGAGGGCACAACTTTCTTCTCATCTTCTCCTCGAGTCTCTCTCCTTCCCAGGATTCTCTCTGTCTCTCCAAGCCTGGGAATCTATTTGATTTGCCCTACCCAGGTGTGATGTCCTTTTATTGCTCAAATAGGTTAGGCTGTAGGCAAGGTACAGGTGGGTCACAGAGACAGCAAGCAGTAATTAGCATAAAAATACATCAGACCAACCTCCAACAATTCCCCTTTTCTGTCTAAATAAAAGGCCATTTTTTTTAAATATACAGTAAGAACAATTTTGAAAAATTATAGAAACCAATAGGTAAGACTTAAATATATAATGTATAATCAAAAGGTATTTGGAAACTTTGGAGAAACTATTATCTATTCTATCTTGGTGGGTCTAAAGTTTTGAACCTAAATCAATATCTATTAAAGCTTATAGCTATCAACCTAAAAATATATATCTCTTCTTGACTCCTAAACAACTAAGTTTAATTTTAAAACTAACTATCTGGTCTTCAACCCCATCAGAGACTTGAGAAGGAATTAATTTAATTGCTTGAGTAAGCAGGAAATACAGGTTAGCATCTCCCAAAATGAAAAAAAAAAAATGACAGGGACAGTTTGCTGCCTGAACAGTCACCCAAAACTCTCTCTAACATTGAGGCATCATCTTCATCCTTCTGGCCCAATATATGTGACAGAAATAATTTGTGAAGCAGGAACTATTGAGGACTTGTTCAACATGTCTTGGCAGAGTTTGGCTATCAACTCTGCCTGCATCCAAGCTTGCCCATTTTAGGCAAAATCCTTTCTCTGGAATATACAAGGACGTTTTTGCCCAGTGGCTTGTTTGCCACTTTTGAAGCCATCTCCATAAGGAGGTTCTTCGATGTTCATCATCTTCCTTGAGATAGACTGGGTGCTGCCAGGAGTTAATCTGTCTTATTATCAAAGAATCCTCAAAATAATAAAAACATTTTAAATGCCATATTCTGTACGTCTCTGAGGTTTTTGAAGACCATATCTAACTATTTTACCTTATCTATCTGTAGAGTCATATCTATCTGTTAACCCTAGGATGTATATTCCTGTACTTGACATGACCATGAGTTGATCAACTAACAATTGACTTGTATTACTTAATTATTCTTAACAGCCTGCAAGATCACTACCAGAGTATTGGAAGGAAACCATGTATTAATTGAGTTGTATGTGCACAATATCTCATATTAGGGTAGAAATATAATGTGTGAAGAATAATATTAAATTTGAATTCTATCTCAGTGTATCAAAAATTAAACTTTTTTGCATCAATATACAAAATTCTATATCAATTAATTAAAATTAAGGCCTTAAATTGAGGCATGGATCCAATAAACTACTTTTTGTGCTATCATCCCTACATATTTCTATATTTCCCTTTCTTTCTTTTCAACCCCTATCTCCATATATAAGACAGAAAGATAAAGGAAAAGAGAGAAATCCCTGAGTCTAACTCGTTTTCTCTCTGAATAAGAACAATAATAATTTATAACCAACTCCCAATGAAAATAAACATCCATAACCCAAGAAAACAACCAAAAACAACCCAAACCCCGCTTAAGGGAAATGGGGCATCTTTCTCTTAATGTTTCTTCTGGCTGATTTGGGATGAATACTACCTATGTAGGGGCCCAAATAAAATTGGGAAAAATGGTTAAACAAGCTAGGAATAGTATTTGTGGTCCAGTCTCTAAATGTTGAGAAATCCCAGGCTTAATATTACTCCTGTGTGGGACAGTCTGAAATTCTGGACTAATTGGGATCAGGAGCCTTCTTTGAAACTGTCCTTTTCTGATGAGGAACAACAACCGAAGCACTTGGGGGTGGAGCATGAAGGCTGCAGGATGTCAGTGTCCAGCATGCCGGAAGAATGAATCCTGTCAGGTCTGATCCAGTGTCGGTGTCTAGTTCTTTAATTCTGTAAACATATAATTTCTCACAAGCATTATACAGGCCTAAAACTATGAATGTATGGTGTGTGCAGGATGCACAGGACAATTAAGGCTGGTTCTCTGCTTTTTGTATGAGCAGAAGAAAGACATCTGTAAATTTCCATTCATGCCATAAGAAGAATGGCATCTAATAATAAATCATGGGGATTCTCTAACCAACAAGAAGCTTTGGCTATGCATAGACATTCATGTCTCAGCCAGTCTCAGAGCTATTCCCATATAGTGGGATTAGCAATACAAATTACCTGCTTGTTCTGTTCTGCAGTTTGAATTCATGTAAGTATAGACTAACTTAAGTTAACACTATCTTTCACCAAGGTCTGTTTCATTTTGACCTCTTTCAAAGAGGAAGTATAACAACACCATTACCAATGAGCATACAATCATTTTCATATTGAAATAAAAACAAGATTGTAGATTTCTAAATGCCCACCAGGCCACTACCTGTTTCCTGAGAGAAAGCTTCCCATTTTAGAGATAGGCTGGTTACCCTGAGCAAAAGAAAAGGCATTAACCAAGCCTTAAATTAACTTTATATAAATTCCCGTTTTATTTTACAGTTTATGCATACCGTAGGCATCTTGCATCTGTCTTTTTACATTTGTCGTGGGTGTTTTTGCCTCATCCCTTCTCTCCATAGGGGATGGATGCTTTCATCTCTTAAGCAAATATGAATTGTAGCCTTTGAGTTTTGGAGGCCTAACTAGGCTGACGTGTACTTTGTCACCTGTAAGTCCTCTGTGTCTCTTTGCACCTGGTGTGACCACTACTTGTCCCCTGTGAAAGTGACTCACGTTTTAAGGGATAAGCCCGCTGCCAGATCAGTGACACTTCAACTTGGCATAAAAGGCTTTTGACATGGGAGGCATGCAGCTTGCATGTCTGTCCCCCGCCCAAACTTGGTCCTCACACTGACCAACAGAACATTTCTCTAAGGCCAATTACCCTTTGGCACTAGTTCTCTGTGGAAGCTCCACTTTTAAGGAGGTTGGCTGGCCTTTTGAGAACAGTGACATCATTTTTCCTTACATAAACCTAAGATTGATGCAGATCCATCCTTTAGATCAGTAAGAACGTATAATCCATTGTTAAGAAAAAAGAACTTACATAGTAATTTTAAGGAAAACTTGGTCATTTTGAATCCTAGACTTTCTGTGTAGACGGTCTACAACTCAGTCTTTGTCTCTCTTGTGTTGGGATTAAGGGCATGTGCCACCACTGCCCTGCTCAACTATTTCATCTCAATTCCAGTCAAAAATCTTTAGAAATCTCAAGCAAAATTCAAGCAGGGGAACAACAAACTAAGTCTTGGGTCAGTTGTGCCAATCTAGGCTTCAGTTATGAAACCCCCTGCACCATTCTTTGGAATTTAGTTATTGCTATCTCTTCTTGGTGGACCCTTTCCAGAAAGAGCTGGCAAATACCTCGCAGCTAAGGAGTTTTGAGTTCCAGCCACTATCAACTCTGTGGAGAAGGGTTTGGTTCCTTCTTCCCTTTTTGTTGCCAGTAACTTAGCCTCACATCCCTCCGCGGCTTTCTGCCTTTCTCCCTGAACGTTATTAGAGAGGGCATTAAGAAGCATGACTATGACTGAGCACATTGCATCCATAACAGCCAAAACAAAGCCAAAAAATATCCAAGAGCCTTCTGCCATGGTGCCTTGGAAAGGGACCATAACAGTTTTTATTCTATTATTATTTTTTTAGGTGATTAACTTCATTTCCCAGGCCAGGTCATAAGACTTCCAGCCTCCTAGTTCTGCCCCTCCAACTAGCCACATGTTCTGCAGCCATCTCGGTTCTCTTAAGAGTTGAGCCCACAGGCAGCCAGGAGCAGCATCTGTAAAATGTTCTGGCCCATGGGCGCTCTCAGAGAGCTATTCCCACCGCCAGACTAGGAGGGTGTGGATACTTGAGTTTAGTTGGGCACCAATTTGTTTCAGTTATTTTACCAGTTTGGCCTAATAATATTTCTTATTAGGCCTATAATTATTATCACGGTGGTATTTTCTAACCCACTAACAACCAATCAAGACACAGACACCTGTTATATTTTAAAATATATTTTAAAATAGCCTTAGTTAACCTGGGGCAGGGCAGATATTAATCCACTGAACTACTCCCCATAGTGGGGCAGATATGGAATCCTCACAATCCCATGCAATCTGCTTCTAATAATTTCTATCAAGATACCTCCCATCCATAATCCCATGTACTTGCTAATGTGCTTCATCTGGGCCAAATCGCCATCCATGCCGGCCATGTGCTTCTCCTCTGTCTAACCCATGGCAGCACAACCTTCTTCTCTCCTCTCCTCTGGTCTCTGTCTCCTCTAGCCCTGGAACCGTAGCCACGCCTATATGATTTGCCCTGCCCAGGTGTGATGGTCTTTTATTGGTCAAATTGGTTAGGCTCTAGGCAAGGTACAGGTGGGACACAGAGACAGCAAGCAGTAGTTAGCATCAAAATACATCATACTAACCTCCAACATTTCATAGAACTGAAGTCATGCCTTATTTTGAGCACCATGTGGGTACTCAGAAGGGAACCAGAGTCCTCTGCAAAGCCTGTACATGCTCTCAATTACTGAGCCATCGCTCCCCTCCCAATTCCTCCCCATTTCAAAACAACGGTGTGCAGCCACCTAAAACTTTGAAAACAGAATTTATTAGACTTTTCCTTAAAGGTGATACAAGAAAACCTTTTGTACCAGAAAAATTAATATGGACATTTTCTTTTGGTGTAAAGATCGAGAAATCTAGGTCAATAAAACCATGTCTAAAATGTGTATAACCCAGGGCCAGGGGGATGGCTGGGTAGGTGAAAGCACTTAGCTTGGTGACCCAAGTTCAATCCCTGGGGCACACATAAGAAGCCGGATGCAGTAGTGTACATGTGCCATGTCCTATTGGTCCTTCAGCAAGATGGAGGTGTAGACAGAAGAATCTGTCAGAAGCTCACAGGCCAACTAGCCTGGAGTACCAGCTGCAGCATGCAGTGCAGGAACAGAAGCAACAAAAGAGAAGTGACTCCTGTAAATTGCCCCTCTGAGCAGCACACACATGCCCCAACATACAAACACGATAGATAGATAGATAGATAGATAGATAGATAGATAGATAGGTAGATAGATAGATAGATAGATAAAATGTTTATAACTCAGTATATAAAGGAACAACCTGTGTTCCTTTCATGTGTGGGTGATTTTTAAAAAATATTTTCTTTCTAAAATCTGGAACTTCTACCTATTATTTCTTTTTTTAATTCTGCTACAGCTATCAAACATGTATGGGCTGCGAAGGCAGGAACAATGTTTGGTTTGTAAATTTTTGTAGCCCAAATGACTGAGACAAAATTTGTGTTGCCCAGGTGAAGAAGGTGAACAAGCTGCAGCCATCACTACTTGTACAACAGACTTGAGTCTTGTCTTTCCTGTCTCCGTGTCTTTTGTCTGGATAATCATTTTTCAGGGTTTAAAATTAGAGTGAAGCTGTCCAAATTATTCATCTTAACTCTTGTGAACACTGCCATCACAGTATAAAACAAATGTTATTAATTCCTGAAATCTTGAAGTCTTTGTATGTGGTATCTAACTTTGTTTTAATCACCATTTTCAATTAGTTGTTGCAAGGGATAGACAATTCATTGGGAAGAGCAACTAAAACAGGACTTAAAAAAAAAAAACCACAAATAGAGGTTGAGTATAATTCAACTCAGAGCATGTAACTAAATAGTAATATTGCATGTGATTAAGTATTTACCCACAAGTTTTTATATAGAGCCAGTGGCTTTCTTAGGAAGCTAGTTAGTCATTTGTAGGTCTAGTATCCTTATTCCAAAACCTATGTATGGCCATAGAGCATAGTTCATGATTCCCACTTCTAAAGTTAAAGCAGAACAAGTTGCAGGGGAGATGGTCCAGCTGGTAAGAAAGCTTGCTGCTCACCTTTTAGAGGCCTGAAGTTGGGTTTGCAGCACCCATATTGGGCAGCACTCAGCCACCTGTCACTCCAGCTCAGGGAATACAATGCCCTCTTGTGGTCTCTGTGGACACTGCACACACCAGTGCTTGCATGCATGTGCCCCACGCCACCCCCACACTGACACACACACACACACACACACACACACACACACTCCTAAAAAATACAAATAAAGTCTTTAAAAGGGAAACAAAAAAATGTAAGGATAATTAATGGTAACCTAATTACAAGAGGGTTTTTTTTTCTGTTTTTACCTCATACAATTCTGACAGGATAGTTTGACTAAATTCTAATTTTACATTTCATACAATTATTATTTTTTTGTAGAAACAAATCTCTGTTATCCTCATCATTTAGGTGATGTTTAATTAAGTTATAAAATTACACCGAGGAGCACAGCTGACATTAACACTTTTGGTAAAATAAAACTGTCTCTCGGTGACTGTGTAATTCTATTGGTGTCAGTCGAATTTTTGCCTTTGAGCTCAAGAGATAATTAAATATCCCTCTCCGTGCCTTGCAGAAGAAATGGAAAACATGTATTAGTCTAGAAAATTAGTTAAGAAGGGTGAATGAAAGAGTTCCTGGTGTTTAAGAGGAGGAAGTGAGCCCATGGGGTGAGACGCCCTGCTCTCCCAGCACCCCAAGCAGACCAATTTCAGGAAGAGCTGCTTGTCAGGTCCTGGCAGCTCCTGCCTTAAAAGACGACAGAAATCATGAATGTTTTCCTTCAGTTGACCAGGCCCTGAGTCGGAGACTCCTAATGTAATTTGTTCACTTGAATCTATTTTCTCCTTCACTTAAAAAATTGTGATTGTTTATTTATTTACTTATATTTGTGTGGAGGTGCATACAAGGGCACACGCGTAGAGGTCAGAGGGCAATGCAGGCAGGCAATTCTTTCCACCCACCCTATGGTACCTGGGAAGAAATGACGACAGGCAGACGGGTCACTTTTTTTTACCCACTCCCTTCCATTGCCTTTTTTTTTTTTAAAGAAAAGATTGAGCTGTTTTTCCTATATTTTAATTTCAACTGAAACCCCGTTCTAGAGCCTGGCAGCTCAGCAGACTGTACATAGCACTACAACAGCAAGCGCCTAATGCAAGCCTGTGCCTGTAGGTATTTCTTCGTGATACGACAACATTCTACTTAAAAACAAACAAACAAACAAACAAACAAAAACCTGGTAGTTTTCAGAAAGATCGGGCTGCCCCTCCCCTGCTCAAACACCTCCTCAGCACGTGCTTACTGTTCCCCTCTTTCTGATATGCAACCATCCGCCTTGATTTATTTGTAGTATTTAAGGAGATGCTTCCACATGGAAGGGGCCACAGTACGTCTTAAAACGTGAAAGAGTTCAAAGAGATGGAAATATAAAAAGTCAACCAGAAAGTTGGAAGCAGGACTAAGGAATGGGCTAGTATGGTATGTTACAGTGTTCAGGGGGTGGGAGGATGGGACTAACCACCTTTTTGCCATATCAGAGCCTCAGTGAACACATAGGGTAGCACTGAATGTTCTTTAAAACAACACACTCCCACATAAACAGATGGCTCGTCCTTGCCTTCAGTATATTAAAAACCACACAATTTATATTACACCCGGTTCTTATGAATCTTTAGAATAGTTGTGCATAATGTTTCCCTTCTGTGTATATCTTCCAAATGTGCTGCCATTTTTTTTTTCCTCCTGGGGGAAAAAAAAATCTCAACCCATGCAAGGTAATAAAGTAGGTCAACTCAGCAAATAAAATGTACTTAAATTCTTAATAAAAATAGTGAGCTTTTCAAAACACATGCACCCCTGGCCTAGCTTTATTCATGTTTTCTCCTAAATGTTTTATTCGAATAGAGCCATGGTGTTAATGTCTGTCTTAAATATGAGCTCACATGCCTCACTCAAATTCTTATCTTTGGCTTTCTAAAATGGGTAGTTTCCCTGTGCTAGTCGTGTATGTGTGTGTGTGTGTGTGTGTGTGTGTGTGTGTGTGTGTGTGTGTGTACACTCACATACACATTTATAAAATTACATATCCTGAGCCAAAGGAGGAGGATATATTTTCACTGCTACAGTTTGTGAAGTTTCCTTTACTTTGTATGCTGATAATCTTGACAGTGAACTTGCTGCTTATAAAAACACTGTAGAAAAAGGCACAAACTTCTGAGCTGTGGAGAAGAAGAAGGAACTTTGAAGTGCACTTACCCAGCTCTCAATAAGCCTCTAGCCAAGAGCTGGCAGCCTTGCACATTTGCATAATACTCTCCTGTGGTTTACATAGACACACATGCCCCCTCCCACACACACACAATTAAGTACTATCTTTAGAGCATCCTGGGGCAAGGCAGAGGGACCAAAAAAAATAATTAAATGAAAATCACATTTTTTTTTCCTGCTGTACCAAGGGAGAAAGATGGGAGGTATTGCCTCTCTGAGTGTCATTGATATTAAAAATCACATTTTAAAAAGGAATAAGTACAATTCTCCTGTCTGCATTTCATCTTGAAAGAAAGGTTTATCCTTAACTTTAAGGTTAAAAAAAAAAATCATGTCGATGTGACGGCTTCACTGTCTTAAGTGAAACTGGAAATTTTATTTGAATTCCTCGAGTGCCCTGAAGAAATGTTGCCTTTATTTCTTAGAAAATAATATTATTCTTTTCTTCTTTGCCTTCTTTTTTTTTTTTTTTCCATAGAGCTGAGACATTTGAAGGGCTCCTTGCAATCTCTTCTTCAACAGTTCCATGAGTGGGAAGAGACTGTCCACGCGGACCCAAAGCTTCTAGAGTCCACTCTTTTTTTTCCATTTTTTTATTAATATATTCTTGTTACATCTCAATGGTTATTCCATCCCTTGTATCCTCCCATTCTTCCCTCCCTCCCATTTTCCCCTTATTCCCCTCCCCTATGACTGTTCCTGAGGGGGATTACCTCCCCCTGTATCTGCTCATCGGGTATCAAGTCTCTCTTGGTAGCCTGCTATCCTTCCTCTGAGTGCCACCAGGTCTCCCCCTCCAGGGGACATGGTCAAATGTGAGGCACCAGAGTACGTGAGATATGACTTTCTCACATACTCTAGAGTCCACTCTTAATGGAAAGTCAGCCATAGTGGGCACACTCAGTCCAACCAGTGTGCTATTGTGATTATGAACTGACTTGTGCAGAGGAAGCTTCAGTAAAGCGGGTGGCAGTTGTCCAACAACAACAACAAAAAAACCTGAAAGCACGTAGAGCAGGCTTCCCTATAAGACTGATTGACTAGTGTAGGAAGCCACATCTGGCCCTCACACTCCTGCGATTGCTTCCGGGGCTCTGTGCCGACCTTCCTCATTACTGTGATGGACGATGTCTTATCTAGCAGAATGCAGTTTATGGCAAAGACAGAAAAAATGGCTGAATGATGAGGGGTGCAGAGAGGACTCGGGGTTGGGGTTCACCCTCTGGCTCTCAGAATTTGTGGGGTCTCTATGCACAATATACCACCTAATCTGTGGCTCCCCTTCAGTTTCCAGTTGTCTTGGGTCAACTGGGGTCTGTATTGTTAAATAGAAAATTCTAGAAGTAAACAATAAATGAGTTTTAAATTGCCTGCTTTTCTGATCAGCGTGATGACACCTCATGCTGTCTAATGCCATCTTTGGTCCAGTGTTTCCACCATGTTTATTGAGCCCAGACGCTATTTCCTTATTGGCATCTCAGTTACCAGATCAACTGTCCCGTTCTCACATGGCTGGGTTCAGGCCACCCACATTTTATTCAAAGGACAAGAGTAGGGTTGTTGGCAATTAGGGTATGCTGCCTCAAAGTTGTAATGTTTTTCCTTTAGGTGATAAAAAGCAGATATTATCAGCTTAATGTGTAAATACAAAGAAGTTACATGCTGAGATTGCTAAAAATCTATGATAAGAATAATCAGCAAAATTAGGGAGAGAGGACTTTCCTGCTGTTTTGTTGTACGTTGCTTTGCAATCCCTTGCTGTGTCTCATTTATTCATTCAGCTCCTTGGAAGATGAGTGCACAGATAAAGCACTGTTACATAAAGTCTTCTAGTCTGAGGTTGACTTATCTCCCGGTGTATCTCGGAACACATTGCTCTCAGCGAGGAAGGGCTGCACGGTCATGTCCTCAGGGAATGATGATGGCTTTTTACTTTTTCCTTCTTGCACAACCTACCTTCATTTTTCCTGTGGCCACAGGGACATGGGGTCCACTGTTTTGTTTCTCACAGGTGATGTGAACTCCATCAGAGCTATGAAAGGAAGCAGTTTACTCTACTCAGCAGAGGGCATGCCACCTGCTTAAATCTCAGACTGTAAGGCTCTCTTGCCAGTTGTTGGCCTGAGAATGGTCTGAAAATGTAGCCATTACTGGAGGAAGCAGGGTGGGTGAGAGCAAAGTGTACTGGGCTACTGAACCATATGAAATTATTCCTAGGTAAACTTACTCTCTTGAGTAAACCTGTCTCTGGTCACTTACATCAGCCACACATCTCTAAAATACACTGCTCTTTGGACTAGCCATAAATTACTAAACAGTGTGTCCCTGACCTAAAGGTTATGAGAACTGCCTGACCACTTAGCTGCTGTCTCTATGACTCTGTAAACATACTGACTTGGCACAGTCGTCTGCTGCTGTCTTTCTGTCTATGTCACAAGTGTGAGTTTTGTCTTTGAAAATTCAAACTGAAGGTCAAGGCTGCTTCTTGCTACCCTGCTTGGAACTGCTTTACTGGTGATGAAAAGTTCATGACTTATTCTGGTATCTTGCAAGTTTTTCTCTTTAGGTGCCTCATACTAGAGATAGGTTGGATGCTGGTGCAAGCACTGGCCAAGTGGAACTCTACTGAAGACTAACTCTTTGCTTGAATTTTTCTTTCACGGGAGCTAATTAGTTCCTTTCGTGGTTTAAGTCTCTGAGTTGGGCTTTCCTGTTTAGAACACAATGCTTGGAGGGAGGTGGACAAAATAGAGGACAGTGCCCTCAGCCTTCTTGCAGACCAAACCAAGTTGGAAGCATGACACTTGTGCCAGCTCTCAAAGAAAGAAATTTTTAGAACCAAGCCTGATACAAAGTAAAACAATCATTTCTAAGACTGTATGATGGCTGGCTCCCCCTGGAGGTACTCCCTTGCTCTGGGGATGCTCCCTTGCCCTAGGTGTAATCCCTTGCCCTGGAGATGCTCCCTTGCCCTGGAGGTACTCCCTTTCCCTAGGGGTACTCCCTTACCCTGGGTGTACTTCCTTGCCCTGAGGGTGCTCCCAGCATTACTGCGTCCCTAGTCTCCTAGGAACCTCTGTCTCCCTTACATGTCTCAGTGCCAAGTTTCTCCAACAACCTTTGTTTTACTCAGCCTCTAGGTTTGACCTCAATGTTCTTCTGTGACCCGAGCTTCTCATAGTTGAACTCTTAAACTGGAGCTCCATCAATACTTCCCACAGTGTGATCCATGCCAAAGCTAGGGAACTGTCTTTACATGAGAACTTCCTCCAAGTCCAGAATTTGTCTTTGCTTTTCCCTCAGTATGTGTATGTGGTGCATATGGCTGGTGTCCACCTGTTTGGATGTGTACAGGCACATATGCATATGCAGATGAGTGTTCACATGTGAATACACATGTATGGAGGCCCCAGGTTGACATCAGGTATTTATGTACAGGTACATATGCATATATAGGTGAATGTGTACATGTGAGTACATGTGTGTGGAGACCCCAGGTTGACATCAGGCATTTATCTCAATCACTCTTCATGGTATTCATTGAGGAAGAATCTCTCTATTGAACATGGAGCTCACCCTTACAGCTCGTCTGGCTAGCCAGTGGTGTGTAGGTGGGTAGAAATCCAAATTCTGGTCCTGCCTCATGCTTGTTGGTTATTAATCAAGTGTTTGCACCACTGAGCCACTTTCTAAGTGCTCACCCTCCAACTAATAAACCAGATTTTCTGAGACTGAGGACCTATTCTAATGATACCCTCTGTCTCCTCCCAGCTTAGGTCAATCAGATATTCTAGTGTGGCAGCTGTGGAATCAGAACATCTTTAAAATGCCCATGAAGCAAACATGTCATGTGACCATTTTCAGAACAGTATCCCACATTTGAAATTAGGACACAGAACTCCTGCAGGCAAGTAAGGCAGCCAGGTTTCCATGCCTAGCTAGATTTGAATATAGACACTCTGTCAGAGCTTCCTACCACCACCACCACCACACAGTGTTCCTGAATGGAACAGAGACAAATATCCTGGACAGCTGGTTCCAGATGCTGAGTCCCACCTGCAGCACTAGAAAGCAACAGGCTCTGTGTAACACACCGAGGAACACTAATCTGGCCTACCATGAAGATGCTGTCAAGGAAATCTCATCTGCTCCTGGATTCCTTCACAGAACATCTGTTATCAGGATCTCCATGTAACTAAACCCAAGCCTCTCCCCCCTGGGCTTCCTTAATGAGCATCTTGTGATTTGGTTTTATCTTTATCCCTGATTCCAGGGTCTGCTGCCTATTAGACTGTAAGAGTTAAGGCTTTTCCTTCTAGAAGTTCATAAACACAACTCCACAGAGTATCTTGATGTAATTACCAGTTGCCGAGGGAACCATTAAGATGATGTAGTGTTTTATTTGACAAAAAGAGGTCTTTGATGCAGCGGTTATTTATACCATGGGAGCCCTCACTGGGTGCAGGTGTTTCTCTTTTACTTTTTTATTAGCACATATTAATTGTATAAAATAATGAAATTCATTGTGGTTTGCATACGTGCAGAAAGTGTGTTTGATCATATGAAAACTCAGTTCTCACCAAGTCCGTGAGGAAACTGCTCTTGACCTTTGTTTCTTCACAAGTTGAGGAAATGAGATCACCTTGTAACTAGGCCATTAAGATCATGCAACTGTTGGTGTTCTGTTCAGGAAGTTGTCTCGGCCTGGTGGCACTCAGAAGAAGGATAGCAGGCTACCAAGAAGAGACTTGAAACCCTATGAGCATATACAGGGAGTGGAGGTCCCCCTCAGTCACAGACATAGGGGAGGGGAGGAGGGGGAAAGAGGGAGGGAGGGAGGAATGGGAGGATACAAGGGATGGGCTAATAATTGAGATGTAATATGAATAAATTAATAAAATATTTTTTTAAAAAAAAGATCATGCAACTGATGAAAGAAGAGACTAACTCCACAGGCCTGCCTGAGGCCTGCCTAACCTCTCTTGCAGAGATGGCACACCATTTTAGGCTCTGCCTGTAGATGGGAGCTGAAGAAGTGGCATGGCTCTACAATTGTGTCGAATCTAATTTCAAGTCTATCGATTGGTTGAGTCATTGAGAGTTGAGAACCTGGAGGAGGGTCTAGAGTACATCCCTGAGTAACTCACTATGGCTGCTTTTCAGTTTATCATCTGAATAGTGAGGGAGCAATGCACAGAACTGCAACTTACAAGCCTTGCAAAGGAGCACGGCACAGGAGCAGTGTAGAAGGCAAGAGGACAACCATCCTGGCCTGTCCATTCCCAGGCTGGTGACAAGGATGAACTCTCCACCAAGAAGTTAACCAACCTCTTTCACGTTCACCATGAACTTCTACCACATACTCAGATTATTAAAAATATAAAATAGTTCTGGAAAAAATTTCTCAGCCTAAAAGTGCTTGCCACACAGCCCTGGTGAGCTGAGCTGATCACTGGAACCCACATAGAGATGGAAGGGAGAACCAACTCCACAGAGTTGTCCTCTGCCCTCCACAGACAGACCATGGCTCACTTGCCCATGTGTATACACATCATACATACACACAAAACAATACTGCATTTGTATTTTTTAAAAATATTTTAAATTAAATGTAAAAAGATTTAAAGTCTATACATTCAGAAGAGAATGCTGAGTCAGCTTTCTGTGACCCTGCTTAGAGGCCCTCCTCCTCCCCCCCTCCCCTCTTCCTCCTCTCCATCCTCCTTCCCCTCCCCCTCCTCCCCCTCTTCCTGCCTATCCTTCTTCTCCCCCTCCCCCTCCCCCTCCTCCCCCTCCTCCCCCTCCTCCTCCCCCCCCTCCTCCAGCGACAGCATCTTTTCTGTACTTACAGCTCATTGAACATTTCAACTGGGAATGTACTGTTCTTCCTTTGACTCGTGTGTGAAAATTTAGATTTTTCTCTTCTATTTGCTGTTGCAGAAGATGCGTGCAGGTGTTGCAGAAGTTCGTTAGAGCATGTTCAGATGCATTTACTCAGTGTTAGTATGTCACAGTGGTGTCATTATTGTTAATTGCTAACTTGTCGTCTCATTGGGCCCATATTAAGTTTCGGATCTTCCAGTTAATTCTCTCTGTGCCTCAGAGGAAATTAGTGGATCTGATCTTCTGATCGAGCATAGTGTGTGCCCGTGAAAAGACATGCAATTTATCTCATGGAACTAACTTTTTGAAAACTTTATATAAAAAAAAAAGTCTTTAAAAGTGTACTTCTGTAATGGCAATAACAGATAAATGAATAGCCTTATTACTAAAACATGTTTTCGTGAGCAGTTTTAACACCCTGCACTCTGGCAGAGGCATTTGCACACTGTCAATTGTTCTAGAATTCTCCATTGGTAGCTGCATCACTGTGCACTCCATGGAATGGCCACATCAGTGCCCACCATGTCTTCATAAGGAAGGAAGAACACCTCGTCATCAGAATCTGAATCTGGGGCCTGGAGAGACGCCTGGCTCAGTTGGCAAAGTGTGTGCATACAAGCAAGAAGACCCAAGTAACTCCTGCAGCACCCACACAGAAATGTCATCCTCAAGCACAGGGTCCTGTAATCCCACTGCAGTAAATGTGGAGGGGAGCCAGCCAGTCCAGCGTAGCTGGCAAGGTCAGACTCAGTGAAAGAATGTATAAAAATAAATAAAGAAAGAAAGAAAGAAAGAAAGAAAGAAAGAAAGAAAGAAAGAAAGATAGAAAGTGTAGAGGAACTGAGGTAGGCACACGATGTTACCTTCTGGCCTCCACACTCCTGCTGGTAGATGCTTTGTACCTGCCAGCCTACAGGTGCATGCATCACATCCCCCTACACACACACACACACACACACACACACACACACACACACACAAACACACACACACACGGTAACCTTCCATTGGAAGCATGGCCACAGAAAAGGCTTGGATGTTTTGGTTATGCAGTTGCCTCTTGTCAGTCATTTTAGGATGTCTTTTAAATGGTACATTTGCTAAAGAAATTGATGGGAGTTCATGACAACCCATGGGCTTCAACAGTGTTTTCACTTGTTTCTGATCTTGATCACAGGGTTTTCTTTGGTGGGTTGGTACAGGGCAAGGAGGGTCCACGTGGGACCATCTGTTGTGTAAAATGGATGCTTGGACTCACAGAGGTAGGAGGTCAGTGAGAAGAGTCAGCCGGAGGTGATCACCTCCAAGCCCAGGTTTGATCCCCAGAACCTACAAGGTAGAAGGAATAAAAGGGCCCCAGCACGTTACCTGATGATATGTATATGTGTGCCGTGGCATGCCCCTACAATCATCGTCATCATCATCATCATCATCATCATCATGATGTTACATTACAATATTTCATTTAATATAACATAATACAATTTAATAGGATATACAATAGTATGGTATTTATAGTTATAATATGAATTATGATTATTTATATTTTTATAAAAAATGAAAACTAAATGGAAGAGATGAACAGACTGGTTGTGGTATGTTAAATTATGAGGGAGGAGTAAGTTGAAGATCAGAGCAGCAGCTTGGGAGCCGGGACTTGGGGATAGGCAAGGCGTTGGGTCTGCGCCTGTCTCATGGATCTAGTATCTGGTAGCTGTTCTCTCTGTCTTGGAAATCGCCTCCCCACCGTTTCTGAATCTTGATGTTTAATTTAACCCAAAGGTCTTTGAGAAGCACAACAGGGGGTTGCTCCTGGTCGGTCTGGCATTGAGGAAATTGAAATGTACATGTTTTTTCTCGTTTATCAAAGAAGAGTAAGAATCTAAAGTGACATTTTATATCAAATGAATTATGAACTGTGTACTTTGTACCTAAGGGAACAACAACTAAATTAGGGTTTTAGATAAAAAGGAGAGCATGACAGACACACACAAAAATAGGGTTTTAATAAAACATACAGTCATTTCTATAACTGTGTCTGACAGCGACATACTGTCTTGTAGTGGGAGTCAGCAGCGCTTGCTGCCTATTCAGAAATCTGTAAGATTTAAGTTTATATTAGAGATGTCCACAAAAGATTAAACCTAAATTTCATATGGCATGAGGCGTATAGCCTGGAAAATGGTATGAGTTATCTTAGCTTTTTTTTTTCTCAATTCTTATTTTCTTAGAAAAAAACAATTGTATGTTTTTGGTTGTGAGCATAGCCCTTAACAGCTGAGCCATCTCTCCAGTCCAGAAAAAAGCAATTGTGAATTCTTAATTTCTTTGAAAAGATGAAAGTATAGGTCGTGTGTGGGGGGCGGAGAATATCGGAAAATGACTTCCGTGAATATGCCATGTGCCACGCTTTCTCTGTCTGCAGCACCTACACATACACTCACACACAAGCAAGTTATTCTCATCAACATCCTGGTTTCTAAACCACAGGGTCTGGTTCGAATCTTAATGTTTGCTCCTGTCCTCTGTATGACCCTGAGTGCTTTGTACCATCATGTGTGGCCTCGAGGTTTCTGTTTGCAAATGGGAAGAAATGACAGGGTTCCCACAGGAAGACTAAGGCTGATGATATTTTTTTTTCATGCATGGGAAACATTCATTTGTTGTTGTTGTCGTTGTTGTTTGAAAGCCTCGATGTTGTTAAATTTTCTTTTTTTTTTAATTTTATTACACATGTATAAGACAAACTACATATAGCAGGGAGAACCACGTGCTGGTTCACTCAGTAATTTAAGTTTATTCCTTCTCAAGTCTCTGAGGGGCACTGAAGACAAGACAAGATAGTATAGTTTTACAACCAAGCCTAGTTGGTTAGGGGACAAGATCGTTTTAGATCAAGATAAAGAAGTTAAGCTATTAGGGTTGAGATAGGATAAATATTGAATCTCATTCGGAAATTTAGACCCAACAAGACAGGAAAAACACTTGCTTCAAACGAGACAAATGCAGATGGCCAAGTCACTATGAAGGTAACATGTGAAGAACTCATTGTTCTCATGATTGTCACATGGCTGATGATTCTTATAGCCAGAAGAATGTGACACAGTGCGTGTGGCAACTGCGTTCTGTTCAAGGTCCTGCCCTCTGTAAGTGAGAAGGTGGCCACAGCCCAAGTAGTGCACCACATTCTGCTGACAGTAGATTCCTAAGGTGAAGAAACATCTAGAAAGCCAGGCGCAGTGGTGCATGCCTTTAATCCCAGCACTCAGGGAGGCAGAGACAGGCAGATATCTGTGAGTTCAAGGCCAGCCTGGTGTACAAAGTGATTCCAGGACAGCCAAGGCTACACAAAGAAATTCTGTCTAGGAAAAAAAAAAAACAAAAAAGAAATTAAAAAGAAAGAAAAAGAGAGGGGGGAGGAAAGAAGGAAGGAAGGAAGGAAGGAAGGAAGGAAGGATGGAAGGAAGGAAAGAAAGAAAGAAAGAAAGAAAGAAAGAGAGAGAGAAAAAGCTCTAGAAGTAAATCCTCCAGGGGGGCATGGCTAGTGAGTGTCTCACCCTATAATGGAGCGTTCATGGGAATTAGGAACGTGTTCTTTCGGGTGAGGCTGCTATGGTCACCTTATAGCATTATAGGGGAAAATTTAATACATCAAGGTAAGTAAGCTTGAGTAGTAATAGAAAGCAACTCTTTTAGTCAGGTGAGGGGCAAATCCTTTAATCTCAGCACTTGGGAGGCTGAAACGTGAGTACAAAGAGTTTGCAGACCAACCTGGACTATATAGCAAGACCGTATCTAAAAGAAAAATGTTTTACTTTAAATTCTCTTGAAAATTGCTTATTATTTGTTTGTTTGTGATTTCTCCCTTTTATTAAAAACGAACATTTTTTCTCACATAATATATCCTAATTCTGGTTTGCTCTTCCTCTAGTCCTCCCAGATCTTCATCTCCTCCCCTCCAGATCTGCCCCGCCCCCTGTATGCCTCTCATTAGAAAACAAACAGGCTTCTATGGGATAATAATAAAATATAATGTAATACAATATAATAAGATAAAAAAAAAACTAACATCAAAAGTGGACAAAACCAGCAGAAAGAAAAGAGCCCAAGAGACACCACAGGAATCAGAAATCCACACCTTCTTGCACTTAGGGATCTGATAAAAATGCTAAACTGGAAGCCATTATATACACAGCAGAAGACCTGCAGCAGACCTGTGAAGGCCCTGTGTCACATGAGCTTTGATGGTGTTGATTTAGAGGGCCTGTTCTCCTCATGTCCTCCATCTCCCCTTGCTCTTACACTCCTCCCATCACCTTTTCCACAAAGTAAAGGGAGTTGATGAATTCGATCCCATTTATGGCTGGTTGTTCCAAGGTCTCTCACTCTTGGCATATTGTCTGGCTGTGGGCCTCTGTGTTTCTTGCCATCTTCTACAGGAGGAAGCATCTCTGATGGTAGTTGAACAAGGCACTGGTCTATGAGTATAGCAGAATGTGATTAGGTGTCATTTTATTGCTGTTTCTGTTTATAACAGTAGTATTTGGTTTTATGCTAGGTCCCTGGGACGCCTGCTCTCAGATTCTTGGTCAGCCATCAGTGTCAGGTGTGAATTCCATCTCTCAATGTGGGCCTTAAGCCAAACCAGATATTTGTTGGTTGTTCCCACGAGTTTTGTGCCACTATTGCACTAGCAAATCTTGCAGGCAGGACAGTGTGGTCAGTATCAGGGTTTGTGGCTGGATTGGAATTCTCATACAGACTGAAGAAAGGACGTTAGCAAAAATGCATTGGTTGGGCTGGAGAGATGGCTTGGAGGTCAAGAGCACAGCACTGCTGCTCTTTAAGAGGTCCTGAGTTCAATTCCTCCCAGAAACCACATGGTGACTCACAACCATCTATAATGAGATTTGGTGCCCTCTTCTGGTGGGCAGGAACACATACAGGCAGAACATTGTATACATAATAAGTAAATAAATCTTAAAAAAAAAAAAAAAAAGAATGCATTGGTTTTAGACTTCTAATTTCTCCAAGGATCTATACATAAAAGAAATAAAATGCCTTAGTATTAACTCCATATTTCCATATGTAGCCTATACCAATGTTGTATAAAGTAACAATTATGTGGCTAAATTGCTAGAAGTAATCATAATACCCCGAATATACATTTTTTTTCTTTACATCTATCTATTTATACAATTAGCTGTCAACTGAGCTGGGAGTCAAACTCAAGATCTTATGCTTTCTTGAAAACATGCTCATCCTGAGAATTTGTCATTTTCTTTATTCTAAAATTTGATTCCAGCTCTATGACCCTTGAGCTGAAATCAGTACCTAGAAGTCCTTTGGTGTCCTCACTTCTTCCTGCTCACTATTGTTTGTAGCCTCCCTAAGAAAGGATGGGAAGGTTATGACCTTGGAGGTGAGGCTTCCCTTCCTTGTGCATTCAGCTGCTATGGCAAAATGCCCTGGGCTGAATGGCTTTCCGATAACCTAAGCGTGTTTCCTGGGGTCCTGGAGCTATCTGCTCCCTTTAACCTTCCATGATGGAAAGACTAGAGACTGGTCTGTAATCTCTTCATATAGACACTGAACAGATTTTTTAATTACTTCAGTAACTGGACTTTTGCTTCTGAGAGCCCTTACAATTGAACTACTGTTTTGATTGAACGCTGTACATTGCATACACACCAGTCTTCTGTTTTGTCCTTAGTATTTAGCTTGGACAAAAATTTACTCTAGTTAAGCCATAAGTGTCAATGTATAAACTTGTTTTAATTAAACTTTTTTCTACAAAAAATAAAAAATAAATAAATTAAAGAGGCTTCCTGGACCTAGGCACCTACCAGGCCCCATTCTTGCAGTCACCAAGGAATGGATATCCCAATAAATGCACAGATGGGGGCGGGGCACAATCAAGTGAAAGCGATATTCTGCACATGGTCTGAGTCTTTCACACCTAGACCACACTGTTAGCTGAGTAATCAGATATAAACTTGAAAGTTGGACTAATGATTGTTACTGTTACGATGATTCTTAAAGCAAGTTCTTCTGATCCTACAATCATTAAATGGCTTTTAAAAAGTTTAAAAATGACTTAATTCTAGATTCTATGCTAAGCCAACAGATTCAATGGTAAGATAAAAGGGGTTATTCTAAAATTCAGTAGTAGTGTCTTTGTTTCCCTACCTAAATTAGGCTCATTTGGCTGTTTTCATTTTAGAAATATTTTTAAAGTTTGATTAATTAAATGCCCTCTTTTAATTTTTATTTTATTTTATCATCTAAAACAATTTTTTAACTTAAATATATTTTAAATGCCCCCTTTATAAAGAAAGTGATATGGAGGCGCACCTCTATCTATTGTTTAACCCAAGTAAATAAACAGTATTTAAATTAAAAATAGGATGAAATTAGTCAACTAATATTTGTATGTTTTTTTTTTTTTGTTAAATTTATTTTTATATAATTTGGTTTGTTTCTCAGTTTCTCTCTTAACCCAGGTATCACACAAATAATTGAGACTCTATTGTATTATTTAAACAAGCTTCCCAGTACAAGAACTGAGCAGTTACTACTCTATTCTTAACCCTGTAAGCTAATTTGCTTTGCTCTCACCGTACATCCCAGAGATATTTGCATTTTGTAGCTTTCCATGTTCCAACTCGCTCCCCCCACCACCACCACACACACACACCTCCTGGACCTCTCCCATGGCTGAATCCCCTGCTTCCTCCTCTAACTCCTCCTCCCCTGGCTGGCAGGAAGTCCGGCCCTGTTCTCTCCCCTGCTCAGTGATTGGTTGTAAGGTACTTTATTTGCATATTAGGAAACAACTGGGGAGCAGTGTTTACACAACACTGAGACAGGAAATTCTCAGAACAAGGACTGCAGCCAGATATGGGAGACACAGAAATCAGCATTTGGATTACACAGTAACCTTATGCCTACAGTTTTTAATTATTTTCCAAAATACAGTAGATTGTAAAACAAGAGGTACTCAAATAACTAGATAATCAAGTGCAAAAAATAACAATTCTGTAATTACAGTATTCAAAATAATAGTAATACTAAGGTAGGTGTGTAGGAATACCAAGAGGAATTCACTTGTCAAAACCAAAGACTGAAGTCCACTCTCTGAATCTAGCCAAGGTCTGTAAGGAAAAAGAACAAAATTGGTTGGGTGATTTGAGAAACAGGGAAGCAATTCCTGTGGGTGTTCCGGCCACCCCCGTCAGGGCCACTAATTAGTCTGACAATATGACAGTTCTACTCTGTAGCTGAACAAATAGTGACTCTAATGAAACTCAAAAACCCTACGTTCTCCACAGCTTTGGGGTATTTCCAGTGAAAGGAGGGGCCTTCCGTGTGTCTGATGTTTCCAAGCTGACAAGTGCACTAAATTGTCTCTAAGAATCATCGGAAACAAGACTTTCATTTTCATATCACAAAAAAAGGGCAGAGAGAGAGTGAGTGCTTGATCCAACCAATGCTTGGGGAAAGTGGATTGTTTTTCACAAAATGATCCAGAGCAATTAACATTCAAAGCCATTTTCTTATTCTACTGTCCTGAGCCACCTCTGCCCCTGTTTTCTGTATGATTCCCATTATGTGCTGTAACTGGGGACTTCCTCATTTCTTTTTCATTCTAATTAAACAGCTCATAGTGAATACATGGCCCTGTCTCCATATCACAAAACAGTAATTACTAGAGCCAAGTGAGAGATGTGCCCGTTGTGTCCATATTAGCACTGACAGATAATTTGTGCTAATTTTGAGGCTGTACTCTCTGAGCTCAGAAATGTTGCTGCACTCTTTCAGTTCCCAGTGGAGATATAATCCCAGTAAATCAGAAACTCAGTGCAAGTGTTGAACCAACTTCAGGTTTTATTCATGAATATGCTCTAATGAAATTCATCCTGTCACTGAGATCGTATTTTTTTAATTAAATTCTTATAAGTATATGCTTTCTTCAACAACAGAGCTATTGTTAGACATGTGTGTGTGTGTCTGTCTGTCTGTCTGTGTTGATCTGTGTGGTGTAGGAATGCATGGTATATGGCCACCTAAGTGTCCAGTGTCCTATCACCGTCTCCTCAGTCCCTTGTTACAAGGTCTGTCACAACACCTGAAGCCAGGCTTGTGGCCAGGCAGGCAGCCCAAGTTGATCCCTAACAGTGCTGGGGCTACAGACTCAGGCCACCATGCCCGCTTTGTACATGGGTGCTTGGAACTTCAACTCAGGCCTTCGTGCTTGCATCAGGTGTTTAACCCACTGAGGAGGAAGGCCCCACTGTCTTGGCCTAATCTCGTAAGACTTCATAGAATAAAAACAAACAAGCAAACAAACAAAAAACCAAGACGTTGGATTTTGCAGGCAGTGGCTAGATTCATCTGAGTACGCACTCTCTCTTAATCTTACAAGTTTCCCTTTCCTAACTCCACCTACTGCATACACAGAACGTTCAAAGAAATGTCTTTGCAGGTTTGTTTATTTGTATGTGTGTGTACATGTAGGGGTCAGAGAACAACTTTAGAAATCAGTTTCCTTCTTCTACCTTGTCGGTCCTGGCCTTGAACACATGTCATCAGGCTTGGTGGCAAGCTCCTCTATCCACTGAGCCATCTCACTGGTCCCACATAGAAGCCTCATGAGGATTAAATGTGACAGTGTGTGGAAGGCCCACGAAGGTACCCAGTGTTAGCATGGGCACTTCCATGTGTCTGTATCAGTGAAAATCAAGATGACAGCACTTAAGAAAGGGTGGCAAACGGATCATTTACACTGTGAACGTAGTTAATAGCCATGACATAATAAATTCAAACTCCACCAAACTCTGAATTTTGTTTAGTTTTCATTGACGAAAATAATATTATTTGATGAGGTTTTAGAGTTGTGTTTAAAAAAAATAAACATAGAGTCTCCTGCTCTCAGAGGACTGAAGGCCAGGCCACCTTGAGCTTTTCCTTTATGATTTGGTATTGGCGTGTTTTTGATGGATAAGCCTGGATCTGCAGGAATTTTTGCAGTGGATCAGGGTTATTCAGGTTTGATTTTACTTTATTTGGGATGAAAAGGGGATTTGCTATTGAACTAGGACTATGAGTTTGTATGTGTTTACTGATGGAATGACAATGTCACTGATGTAGCCTTCAGTAGGGAGGTGTGTTTTCCTCATTTGGTGACAAGGGTTATTACATAGAAATCAGAAAACTCCATTGGCTTATTGGCCTCATGTTTTAAAAAGTGAAATTATTAAAATTCAGGTTCTATTTTAGATCCATCTTATGTCAATGGAATGAAAAGTTCTCAGGGTCACTGAAAGGTGTGCTGGCTGCTTATGGGGTGTTTGGCTTGTTTGACCTTGGCTCCCAGGACCCTCAGAAAAAAGGTCCTTGGTGACAACAGCTGCTGTTGGTCTGGGTTTTATAACACCATTGTCTGGTGCTTTCTTTCATTAGTAATCTTGGTTCCTGGTGGTGTTTTCATTGCTGTATTTCTTGCAGAGCTAGGTGAGCCTTCTGAAATATCTTTAGGAATGAGGCTCCTGCAGAGGGCCAGACAGCCGTCACGGTGGTGAGATCTCAGGGGCCACTGGTTTTTCATCCTAGTCCCCTAAGTCTCATCGCACAGCTGTTGCTCACCACAGCTTTGCCACTGCCTCTTGTTTTCTGTATGGTTTTGGTCCAGCTCACGAAACCCTCGTTATTTGTAGGTGACCACAGATTATAAGCACTCCCGGCATAAAGCAGATGCTCTTCAAACACTCACAACTTCAAAACATTATATATGTGGATTAGGGCTGGAGAGATGGCTCAGCAGTTAAGATTACCTTCTGCTCCTTCGGTGTCCCTCAGCTCAGTTCCCAGAACCTACACTGGGTGGTTTCAAAATCACCTATTACTCCAGCTCCAGGCTATCTGTCGCCCTCTTCTGGCATCTGTTTGCATCTGCACTCACATGCACATATACCCATGCATAGACACATCCATGTACAAATAAAATAACTAAAAACATTGTTTTATATGTGCTATCCATAGATTTATAATAACTACAGTAAAATATCCTAAGAGGCAGTTGAATGATTATACATATGTGTATATAAGTACACTTAAATATTCATTTTGATAAGTCAGTGAGGAAATGAATCAATCACAGCTTAGTGATGGGAATTAAATATGATCAATTTTCTAGATAGCAATTAGTCAATAAGAATTTGAAGTGATAATGACAATCATTCCTAGTCAATCAACAATTTTGAAAACCATTATCCTGAGATGCCTTAATTAGTATACTCAGGATATTACTTATAATACTGAAAACCACTTTGTTCTATTCCCAATGGCATTGGTTTTGTAGATGGAATATTCTCCATATAAGAAAATATTGCGTGGAAGATCAAAAAAAAACCCATGATTTAAAGCAAATAACATGTAATAAATAAGATGACATTCCAAAAAAAAATAGTAAAACAAAAAACAAAAACTTATGGCACAGGGTGTTCTCATCATATATAATAAAGTAAACAAACCTCATTAAAATACTATGTAAGTACTCCTCTTTTATTTTTAATGTAGCAAATATTATATATTTTCCATAGGAAATCATCAGTAGTTAACAATGGGTATCTTTAAGTAGTTTATATATGAATAATTTATTCTCATTTGATTGGTCATTTAAAAATTTTCTGTTACATCTAACACAGAAAAGGCGCAACATTCTGTTTAGCACTATGGGACTTAACTGCTAGTGTTATCTCATGATTAGCACCGTTTTAAAAACAGACAACAGCATAATAATGTCTCTTTGAGGTAGCTATTCTTACTGCTGCTCTGGAATATTCTGGAATGAGTACTAGCCAGACCTGAGTTAAGATTCGGCATGGGCTGATGGAGGACTTCAGGTCCTTAAGACAAAGAAGACACATGTGAAAATACAGGCTTTGGCCTTCATGTATGTGGTGTATCCTTTTTCTACATCAGTTTCTACACATGTGGAAAGAGACCCCAAAATATATAATGACAGCCCTAGTGGATTCTCCTGGAACTTCTGACTAGATTTCACAGTCCTCCCATGTGACCTTTTTGACACTTTATAGTCTCTGAAGTACTAGCTGGTGTTCAGTAAGGTTCCTAGGTAAGGAAGCAGAATACCTGTTATGGTAAGGAGATAAGATGAGAGCAAGAAATTCTGTTTGCTGGTGGGATTTAGGACTGGAGATGCCGTTTGGTGGTTAAGAGCACTGGTTGCTCTTACAGATCACCTGGGTTTGGTTTCTACCACCCACATGGTGACTCAAAATAATATGTATCTCCAGTTCCAAGGGATCTACCACCGTTGTCTGGCCTCTGTGGGTATGGCACCCTCAGTGAGGTGGACAGACAGACAGATAGACAAAAACTCAGAACCATACAGTAAGAGTAAACAATTATTTTTTATCAAAAGAACCTGGGGGGCTGGAGAGATGGCTCAGAGGTTAAGAGCACTGTCTGCTCTTCCAGAGGTCCTGAGTTCAATTCCCAGCAAGCACATGGTGGCTCACAACCATCCTCTTCTGGCATGCTAGCTCAATTGCAGACCAAATACTGTATAAAGAAATAAATCTTTAAAAAAAAAAAAAAAAAGAATCTGATTTGAACAAAAAATTCAGCCTTCATTGAAGCTTAATTTTTCAGTATTGTAAATGGTAGCATCTTATATTTATTGAATATATGTTGTGCTTGTTCTGTATTATGAAGCACTTACTGTCACAGGGGGCTTAATGATGTGAAATTAGAGCAGTGTCCCCAAGATAGAAGCCTTAAATTCTTATTCTGCAGTAGCCAGCTTTGTGATTTGAGATTAAGTATTTAATTTCTATTAGCCTTGCCCTCTTCATCTACACTACAAAAAGATAAGTCTATGCTTTTAGAGCATAATTCTGGGGATTGAAAATGATTATGTTGAAGAACCTGGCTCATAGGATGCATTCAAAGCCTTAGCTCTCTGCTGGGCTGCATGTGGCTGTGGAGTCTGTTCTAGTCTACTTGCTACTGTTCACTGCGGCTCTGTTTGCACATCCTTGTGCTCAAGGTTGACTGTCCATTTGTTAGCACATCTGCACATTGCCCATAATTAATATCTTTTTAAATGACATATGGTTCCGTGACTGGAAATCGAGTCTTGCCTTCTGTTTCAATTTGTTCATGACTCAATGACTTAGTTTATGTGTCTGAACTTTAATTTTCCATTCAGGAAACTAGAATTTAAACATCCTTGCTTCTCTGTGGCTATTTCAGAAAGTGATGGGGAAATTTTCTGGCTGTGGCTTTGAACAGGTGCCAAGTTACCTATCAGTTTATTAGGAGTACATATGGATAAAAGACTATGGTTTTCTTTTATGTTAACAGAAAAATTTACATAACTTTTAAAAATCCCTCTAATCTCTACCATGGGGAGAAGTTGAGGATAGAGTCAGAATCTTGGCAGAGCCAGCATGAAACCATGGCCTGAGTATAACTAGCACAGGAAGATATGGTGGAGCCTGAACTGGGATGAGGTGGAGACTCTAATTAGGCAGAAATCCTAATAGCGAGCCACTTCACACTGGCTAAGTAATGAATGGTCATTTGGGTGCCCATGGCAGTGCCTAAGTGATGTGTAGTCCTTTGGATGCCCATGGCAGTGCCTGAGGAATGCGTGGTCCTTAGGATACCCATGGATGTACCTGAGGAATGAGTGGATATTAGGATGCCCATGGCAGTGCCTAAGTGATGTGTAGTCCTTAGGATATCCGTGACAGTGCCTAAGTGATGTGTAGTCCTTTGGGTGCCCATGGCAGTGCCTAAGTGATGTGTGGTCTTTAAGATGCCCATGGCAGTGTCTAAGAAATGAGTGGTCCTTAGGACACCCATGGCACTGCCTAAGTAATGCATAGTCCTTAGGATGCTGTGGCATTGTGGCATTGTGGAACTCTGGAACCCTCCAGTGCCCTTAGGCATCCTGTGTACTGACTATGTGCTTCCTGCTTGTATTGCCGATTGCTGTCTTATCTAACACAGAGAAGTTGATAACTGAATCTTTCTTTGCACATGTTCAGCCTTCTCCTCCCCCAGCAAGACCCCAATGCAGAATAGAATTTAATATCACATTTACAAACCCATCAAGTAAAGCTGTTGCTGCCGATGAACTCTAGGGTGTGTGGCCTTCCACAGGACCGTGGGCGACTTACTAGCGACCATACCTTAAGAACCTGACTCTGGCTGCTCAGCATCTATCAGTTACTTGTGCCTGCTGCTCAGCAGCTGTTTGTTCCTGTTCTCAATAGCTCCTTTACTAGGGGTGGAACTTGACTGATGCTCACCTCCCCCTCTCCATGCTGGGATTTTGTGTGGCTTGAGATCATGCATTTTTCACATTTCTGTGATGAAAGTTGAGGGATACAATACACTGTGGGTATCACAGTAACTCATTGGGAGTCAGTTTAAAATGTTGCTCACTTACATTTGCTACTTAATAATAGTGGTGGGTTGTCCACTTGAGCCTGTGGCCTATCGAGCCACAGATTCTTAGACGTGTTTCCACTGGTGTAGAAGGCCTTAAATCCAATCAGAAAGTGGCTGGTTGCCCTGGTTACTCCCACACCACTTCTCTCACCGTTGCACCAATGAGCATGCCTTGGTCAGGCAGTCTTTATCATACCTCCCAGAGATCGCATCTGGGGACTGTTGCTGATTACTTTTTCTCTTCCGAGAGCAAGCACCGTGCCTTCCAGTGTTAAGAACGCTAGGCAGTGGGAAGAAAGCTTTCAGGTGACTGCTGCCTTCATTTCTCCATGTTTCATGACTCAAGTATGAGTTATTTTAATTTAATGAAAATGAACATAGGTTTCTTTAGCACCTTAATGCGTCATTTGAATACACACACGGGAGAGAGAAAGAGGGGCTGGAATAAAAAACTGATATATGAAGGAACCATGAAGAACTCTTTTCTCATTATCCCTTCTCCCTTTAGTTCTGACTACTTAGCAGTCATGTACATGGAGAAGAAGTCCTCCATTTGCTATGTGGATCCATCCCATAGAGTTCTATAAATATATAAGGAGAGAGGTTTGAGGTCATGTGTCACCTGTCTCGTTTGGGGGGCGGGGCTGAATTTTTTTAAAGGCTAAGTCCAAAAGTCTATTATTTTTAAAGCTTAATAAAATCATGTATTCAAAATTATACCATATTGACTCGTTCCATGTATGATTTATTTATGGCCTGCGGTTTTCTCTTTTTTGCCTTCGAAAGAAGGTTGAATTTGAAATTTTATTAAAAACTCCCTTCCTGTGGATTTATAGCTGGGGGTGGCTGTTTTATTCGATTGCCATGTAGAATTAGTATTTACTGGGCAGGGTGTGTTGATTCAGGAGGCTGTCTGTAGCGTGTTTGCCCCGTGAGGGTCATATGAAACTCGAGAGAAGCTTTTTGAGCAACATGGTGTCCTGGGGACAATATATCAGGCAGAGAGATACACGGCACTCCTGTTAGAAACCAGGCTTGGAGTTATGACTGGCTCCCCAGTTATTGCTTTCATACAAAGGAGCCTCCGAGGAAATGGGTCCAGGATAAAAGGGGCTAAGCAGACAGAAAGCAGGCTTTTGGGAGGGAGAGTCGTGCAGAAATCATGGAAGAAGGCCATTTCTTGGCAAACGTGCTGCAGTTCTGTTTAATTGAAGTGAGAGAGAATTGATGGGCTTGCTGTTTCCTTGTGGGTCAGGAGAGATGATGTGACACCTCCAGATTATGGGGGACTCTAGGTACTTCCTTCTAAACCTTGTAGTGTTGTCGTTTTCCTGCACAGAGGAATTTCAGTATGCGTCGTAACACTGATTTTGTTTTTCATGCTGATGACTTCAAACAAATATTCCTTCAGAATTCAGTTAATGGCATATTCCTCAATATAGAAGAATTAGATTAAAAAATGATAAAGGTTATGATTTTATGTTATTCTGGGTATGTATTTGCCTGTTTTGTAGCACTTATTTTATATGTATGCACTTGTTAAAAGCTGCTTAAAGGATATGTATCAAGTAAGATAAATATCTTCCTTGGTTTAAACTATTTGTGTTCACAGATAAAATTTCAGGTCAAAAGTCCTTAGTAATGAATGTCCTTGTCCTTCTAACCAAAGATTTGAAGTTGTGATTGAACTGTGTGTCTCGCACAGCCGTCTCTGTGTTTTCTAGGTATGTCATTCTCTCACCAAGAGAATTACTTCTTCCGGCTTCCTCTTTCCTCAGACATCTAATGAATGTTGTTTTCAACAAAATCTCAATCATTTGATTGACTTTTACCAATAAAGACCCAGGAGCCAGATGCTGGAGTGAAGCCTGCTAGCTCAGAGAGGCAGAGAAAGCACCCAGCTGGCCTTCCTCCTCAGCAGATGTCCCAGAAGGAATGCCCCCTCTCCCATCTCCTTTAACAACTTCCTTCAGATTGAATGATCCTCCCCTCTACTTCCTGTGCATCTCTCAATCCATCCTTCTGACTTCCTCCCTCTGCTTTTTTCCTTAACATTCCTGTTTTCACTTCCTGTCAACTGGTTGCTTGTTCTACCTCTTGACCTATGGTTGACTTAAATTAACACTGTTCACAATATTCAAGCTGAAAACTCTTGGATTAAAGGTGTGTACTAAGGCCAAGCCACACTGCAATAAACAACAGGTTTTGTTTTTTGTTTTTTCAGTAAAATAGCACAATCTCAGGGTTCACAGTGTCATCAAATATCCTACAACAAATGCACCAATCACACTTTGGTATTTCCAGAATCCTTTGCTTTGGATGTGCTCCATGAGAAAAGGAACAGCACTGGGGCGGGGAAGAACTTGCCATTTACAAATCACAAGCTGGCACACTTACCTGCGTCTCAGCGTGTGCACTCACTTCTACCGTCATTGTAGGTATCCCGGCTCTATTCCTCAACCACTCGCCCTGGCTGTCCCCTCGTGTGCGTGGCACCGGCTTGTCTTTCTGTCTCTACACAAGAGCTTTGTTCTGTCAATTATTCTTTCCTCTCTCATGTTTCTACCTCCCCCTACCCCCCCCCCAGACTTCTGGCAATACTCTTACAATAACTTGTTTCCTTTTCCTGCTACCGTGAGACAGTAGCCTGGCAAATGTAACTTAAGGGAGTATGGGTTTATTTTGGCTCACAGTGGAAGGCACAGTCCTTCATGTTGGGAAAGTCAAGGTAGCAAAGGCTTGAAACTGCTGGCCGCATCTCATCCACAGCCAAGAAGCAGGTAGCAGTGACTGTATGCTGGCTCTCGGCTTACTCCCTTTTGTAGAGTCCAAGGTCCCTCTCCAGGGAGTGGCCCTGCTACAATTAAGGGGAGGTCCTCCCTGTTATCAACCTAGTCAAAATAACTGCCCACACACAGACCCAGAGGCCCACCATCTGGATGATTCTAATTACGTCAAGTGGAGACTTTAACCATCACGTAGGCCCATGTGATGCCAGGCTTTCGAATCTTTCACAGACCTCGCCTTGACATCTAGGATGTCACTACTGTGTATCACTTCCCTTTAGAATGAACTCCCTCAACACGGTTGTCAAAGCTCACGTGTCTGTCCATGGCGCACCGCCGTTGTCTGTCTAAACTTCTCTCAGCCGTATGTCATGAGCTCTCTGCACTGCCTCTCCTCCTGGCAGTGTCTGGCATAGGGGACCAGCTCGTCTCTTCTCCTTTGGTGAACTTTCCTTCCTGGGCACCAGCTCTTAGTTTTTCTCCCACTCCCTGAATTATGGGTAAATTCCTGGGCCCACAGTCTAGACCTCTCTGTACTTGGCCGCTCTGCTTTCAGTTCCTACTTAATTTCACAAGTCTCAGCCTTTTAAGAAAAGACCATACAGTGTACGCATGGTACATTTCATAGCTGAGACGCAGAGCTGTATCACCCCCATAACCTGTGCCTCCTCCATGCCTCTCGGCCCAGATAGCAGCACTGCCCTCACTTCCTTATAGTCTACCGACAGCCCGTTCCTGACTCTCCACCTTCATCATCACTGCTGGAGTGAAAGCCATTGTCACCCTGTGCCTGGCTTATTTGAAAGCCTGATGTCCGCGTCACCTCATGTCCCCTGTGTCCTCATTCCCACATGGTGGTACTTTTAGGTTTTTAATCATACTGATCCATTGTCTCTACTAAACACTTTGCCCCATTTGGAAGGAGACCCCAAGCCCCGCCTGGGAGTTTGAATATCACTCAGGAGGAAGCCCTTGGCCACTGCCTGCCCTCTGCTCCAACCACACTGGCCTCTCTGTTAATGCAGTCAGCGCTTCCCTGCTCTGTGGCTTTCTTCTGTTCAGCGGCTCCATTCCTCTTCGTAGACATCCTCATGGCCACCTCTGCCATTCCCTAAAGTCTCTGCTCAAAGCTCACCTGATCGCATGCCCTTCCTGCCAGCTTCCTAGCTGTCTAAAGCACTCTCCAGTAAGTAGAGCCGCATGCTCCGTTGTACTCCAATGTGCATTCATGTCGCACGCTGTTGTTTTGTTTACGTTTATTTTTTCACTGGGTGGCAGGAGACCCACACACCTGGAGGTCAGAGGACGGCTTACAGGGGTGCATTCTTCCCTTCACCACATGGTTCTGGGGCTCAAGCTCAGGTCATCAGGCTCAGCACCAACCATCTTTCCCAGTAGACTTCCTGTTTCGTAGGCTTCTTGCAGGGTTCCATGCTGCATGCTTCTAATCATCTACAATCCCTTCCTACACCTTTTTATCACTTAATTCCTCCACTTACACGTAAGTTCCACAGGGTTGGTGCCTGTTTCACTCGGTGCTGCTTCCCCTCCGTGGGAGGAACACTACTTAACACAGAGAAGAGCCTCCATAAATGTGTATTGAACAAGTGAGTGAATTATTGATGAACTCAAAGCCTTTACCGAAGATTGATGAAACATGTAATCTGATTCTTCCCTTCTCATCATTAGCCTCATCTTCTCAGACAGGGTCTCCCACGCTGAAAAGCACATAAAACCCACATAGTTTTATATATATATATGTATGTATATATATATATATATATACACACATATATAGATGTTGAAAGCACACCCTAATATTTCATTTTTTCATTATAGTAATAACATTATATTATTACAATATTAGTAAATAATGTTAAATAACATGAATTAGTAAATAATATTATAGTAGTAATTAAACTATGCTAAGGGAAGTTTAGCTCAAATGTAGCGATAACAATGATGATAAGAACCATGGTGATGGTGGTGGTGATGATGATGATAATTCCAATAATCCAAAGTAAGGTACTCTGCTCATATATATACTGTGATTTTTGTGCCTATCAGGAAAAATATCCCTGAATTAAAGCTATGAAAAGGTAGGCCCATAGTCATTTGCTGATCTTCCTGAAACCTAGATCTCTGTTTGTTTAATCTGCTTTTGAGTTTCTGACAAATTTTGTATCAAATGATATCATAGATTGAGGCAAATTCTAATGTTGGAAAAATAAAATAATCATAATAATACTGTCAAAATTTTTTAGAGAAAAGGCTTTATTTTTACTCATGCCTACTGTGCTTCACAGAAACTTGCCAATGTATTCTCTCGACTGGTAATATTTAGCCATGTTCCAGTGAGAACAGAGTAGTGTGAAAGGCTTTCAGACTGTGGGAGACGTGATAAGGAGGGAGCTTAGTTTTCGTGTTTTCTTGGGAAGACTCAAGACCTGGAATATGTCATCTTCACAGAGAAGCACATTGGCAAACTCCTTACTCTTCAGAAGGGAGGGTACAGTTAAGGGGACTACAGGTGACATCAGTAGGAGGAGTAAGACCTAGATGGCTCCAGCTCTGTCTGCTTTAGGAAAGGGTTAAATTAAAAGCACTCCATGTTTGTTTCACGGATTCTCCTCTGCACTTTCAGTTAGATAAACAGAAGTACATGTGGGGACAGGCTCCTTTCCTTCATCTTGTGGTCTGGCGTTTACACCTGAAGCGCTGACGTCATTGTGGACATAAACAGGGAGGAAGTGCAGAGCTTCAGGACCGAAAATGTTAAATGAAATGGACCGTGTTTAACGTCGCTGTTGATCCCGAGGAGCAGTTTTTCCAGTGTGCAGAACGTTTCCCCTCCACCCAGCATATGTCCCCCACCGTTTTCTCTGCTCTAATTCATCTGTGTTTCCCGACAGCTCCAGATGGTCCTCTGTCTCCCAGGCTTGCAGCTGCCACGCCAACCAGTCTTCAGGTTGTCTGGTCTCCACCAGCTCGCAACAACGCTCCAGGCTCTCCCAGATACCAGCTCCAGATGAGGCCTGGCCACTCCACCCGCGGCCTTCTAGAGTGAGCACTGCGCTAAACGGAGGCTCTTCCTGTGGGGTGGCTTGTACAATGTCCACATCTTAAAGTGCTCTTCTCATAAAATGAGAACTGAAGGATAGGCCTATTATTATTATTATTATTATTATTATTATTATTATTATTATTATTATTATTATTATATATTGCTTGTTTTTATAGCATGGAAAGCAAAACTTTCTCACATTCATAAGCTTGTGTCACACCCTGCATAGACCTGACCTTATAAGCTGGTCTGAACTGTAAAGAACCTGTACTGACTGCCCTGTAATGCCCTCATCGCAGCCACTGTAATGCCCTCATCGCAGCCACTGTCCTTGCAACCAGAATTTGTCTTCAGTAACATAAGAGAACAAATTCTGTCCTTGTGGCTATTTATCCTGAAGTAGATATAATGTGATGGCCTAAATTAATAGTAATTAAATCTATGATAGTATGTCTGAACACTTTTTGCAGTATAATCGGACTGATTTTTGTTTGTTTGTTTGTTTTGTTTGAATATTTAAACTGTCCTAATGGTCATTTCTTTCCCACATAGATTATTTCCTGATCCTTCTGAATTGTTAAACTATGAAGTGAGAGATCTCCAGCCGTTCACGGTGTACGAGTTTCGGTTGGTTGCCACCAACGGCTTTGGCAGTGCGCACAGTGCGTGGATTCCACTCATGACCGCAGAGGACAGTAAGTGGGCCAACGGCACAAAGTGAGACGTCACCTACCGTGGGGGTCCTTGACTCCCTTACAGTTCTCAAAACAAGGAAGCAAGCCCCTCCACGTGTCTTGTTATAGAATGGCAGTATCTCCACCAGGGTAAGAGGCCAGTGGTGGCCAATCTCTGTGGAACAAGGAAAAGTACTGGCCCAGAGGGATGGGGGGTTGGACCCAGAGACAGAAGAAGGAAATGTCACAGTCAGTTGTGGCACGGCAATAAGAAGTCTGTCATTCAGGAGACAGAAGGAAAAAGGAAAGGTTGTGGTCTTCTGCACCTTGGCCAAGTGTGACATGCTTCGGAGAACTTCGGGAGTGCAGGCAGAGGTGAAATGTGGGGTTGCGACAGGAGAGCAGTAAGGGGCCCACGCATTCGTTCACTGCAAGCAGGCACCATCCTATCTTGACATACACACAAAATAGAGCTTCCAGGTACAGCCCAAGGAATGGTGGGCAACAGAAACAAGAGTCTACCTTATTCACCTAATAAGGAATTCTTTAGGTTTGTTTGTTGTTGCTGAAAATAAAATTATAATTAGTTACATTTAGGAAATGAACACATGGCTATACTGTTTGATTTTACATTAACTACATCTACAAATGCAAACATATTAAGACAGGTATTTTTGGTTGTTGTTTTTTAATAAAGTTGGAGATGAAATCAAACTACTCAGTGAAGGGTGATGCTATTTCTGAACAATGAGGTTTGGAGGTTAACCCTGTCCAGCCTATTAATCACAGGCATCTATGATGTCACTCAATGCACATTGGCCATTCTGGTTTTATAGCCAACAGGAACAGGAGTGACATTCACAAAAGGTAGCCATCAACATAAATGTATAATAATATTTAAAACAATATGAAGTTTGTAATAAATAGGTTATTTTAATTTTTGTAATAACCATAATGACTTTAAGTACATAGTGATAAGACACAAAATGTGTCTGAATGAAAAAAAAAAATTCTATTTTAAAGTTTGCGTTCTTTTTTAAATGCCATTATGAACAATATAGCCCTTTTCTTCATTCCTTCCAATTTCTATTTACTCCTGGAATCATGGTAGACAATGTACAAGGGTGTGTCAAATGTCTTTTTGTCCCAGGGTGCCACTGCAATTACCACCAGTGTAGAAGGGAAATGTGTTCAAGACCTAAGACCCATTGATGTGTAGCCTTTAGGAAGAGCGTGGCACAAGCCCTAGGAAATCGGACACTGTGGTCACCATGGTCACCATGGTCACCATGGTGCTCAGATTTATGGGCTGGAAAGCTCACACTCAAAATAGATTTTTTTTAAAGAGACATTTTCAAAAATGAAGATAGATGCTTAATCTTCTTTTTAAAAAAAACCATGCTTGATGACACTCAATAAAGATTAACTAAAAATAATTATCTAACCCACTGCTGAGGTGACAGCTCAATTGAGTGCCAGGTAGGTAGAAGGGAAAAGGATTTCCTTGTCTTGGTATCTTTTTGGCAGCAATCTGCTCATAGCCCTTACTGAATGGTGGCCATGCCATGCTGTCTATAGGTAGGAGGGTAATATAAAAAAAAAAAAAACAGTCCAAATCACTGCACAGTACAGCCCTTAATACGGCCCCCTTTGTTGATCAAATTGGTCTCCCACCACCTCTTGTTATGTTGCTTTTATTATTTACTGCATGTGGTTAGAATTTTTATGAAGAGACCCTACCATCTTGGTAACTTGTAGAGTGACTGTTTTGCTCTTCATTTTCACTAAGAACAAGCAATATTCAATTACTGATTGGGTATCGACTCAAAACACCAGCCATCCTTTCTGTTTAAACATTTGCCTGAGATGAATGAAGTGTCCCTTCCCTCACTTTGCATGTACACTAAGTCTCACACATTAGCAAAGAGCTGGAAGGGAGCCACATGGCCCTGCAAAGCAAGGTCCCATGCACACTCACCCCAGGGCACTGTGGCGGTATACTATATATTTTGGATGTCAGTGGAGATGGATGCCATCTCTCAAAGGATGTGCGATTGAGTTGACGAAGGCTGAGTGATTGGCATGGGGCACAAGCAGTTTTTCTGTCAAGGCTACAAAGCATGGCTTATAAAGCTGCTCTCGCTGACAGATCCTTGCCAGAGCTGCACTTCAACTTTGGCAGTTATCGGTGGAGGTTTCCCATATTTTCTTACAGGATGAAGCAGAGAAGTCATCTCATGCCCACATTTGAATTCTTTGCCATCAACAGCAGAGTCTTTCTTTTGGTCACAGACATAAACCTACCTGTTGTACGGGTAGGTCACCCATGGCAGTATTTTTCATGTGGTATATCCATCAAAACTGCGGCAGGACTGTATGACCAGAAAGAGAGACATAGGCAAGAAGTGAGCTTCCTTGCTGAGACCGTGTCAGACCCAGGAGCATGTGGTTCACATGGTAAGGTGAAAGCTCTTACCTAATGGATGAAAAATCTGTTATTAAACTAGAGATAACTATGTGTCCAGATTCTATGATCCTATAGTGACCACACATCTGTGGGCCATAAATGAATGTGGAAAGTGTAGCTTTGGAGAGTGTGTCTCTTTGAACCTCTGGTTAAATATGGTTAGCACCTTTTACCTCTGAAAAATCTGAAACCAGAGAGACACAGGCAGAAATGAGCAGCAACCTCCGAAGCCAGTTCTAGGGTGTGAAGAGGAGCTCTCCTGTATAAATGCTGTGATACATTTTAATGGATTTTTTTCCCAAGTAATTTGTCATTTACATCAATGTACCGCCAATACCCAGTTCCATGCGTTAAAAAAAAAAAAAAATCAAGGGTGAAGATGCCAAATAAAAATAATGCACCCTTCCTATGAATATTTTAAATACTGTTAAACAGGTGTCAATAAAAGACTTTTGTTGCAGCCAGCTTGGTCAGCGTGCTGTTCAAGCAGGTGCAGCCAGATAAATACAAACAACATATGCAAAACTATGTAGCGATTACTTCAGACTCAGACCAGTGTCCTTAGCATAGTGGGCAGAGTGAAGACACCTAGAAGCTGAAAGTAGTTTCTGGTGTGTGTGTGTGTTGCACACATGTGGAGCCCACAGGTTAACTGGGTGTCATTCTTCAGGAGACACTTTCACTCTTCTTCATGATGGTCTCTCATTAGCCTAGAACTCACCGAGTAGGCTAAGGCTGTGGCCGGGGAGCCTCACCTGCCTCTGCCAGCCTCCACCTCTGTGCAGCTGGGATTATAAGGGCATGGCACCACATCCAGACTTTATTAACGTGGGATCTGAGGACCAAACTCAGGTCCTTGTGCTTGCTAAGTAAGCTATCCCTCCAAAATGGAGGCACTTTCTAAGCCACCCATAATGGTGCCTCTTGGGACTGTAGGTGTTCTACAGCCCTCATTTGTCGACAGCTGTTCTGTATATAATATACGAATGTAAAGATTGTAGTTTGGGGCAGAGGTCTGTGAACTTCAGTTTAAATATGATAATAGATGGGCTTTTCCTACCACAGTCCAGGCCCATGTCAAAGATAAGTCCTTCTACTTTGCCTTAGAAGAAACACTCTAGACCATGAAGAGTCGGATAATCTATTTTAATAAAGATTTTCTGTGTAAGGAAACTGAAATATTTACTTATGTTTATACTGAAATATTTAGGTGCATGTTTTAGTTAGTTTGTCAAAATTGCAACCACAGACAAGCAATGAGATCAACTAATGAAATTGAAATTGCTTCCTAAAAACCATTGCTGACCTGAAAACAAAACCCCAAACAAATGATTTAAGGATCAGATATTTTCAAGGATTTGGCCATTTCCCAACACTTGAGATTTAACATTTTACACTTACATACCTTTAAAGTTTTGTTTCTAATTGTGCATCCGTGTGTTGGGGAACATTCACAGGTGAACACAAGTGCCCACCAGGCACAGGATGCCTCCTGGAGGTGGAGTTGCAGGCAGTTGGGAACCACCCAATATGGGTGCTGGAAACTAAAGTGAGGTCCGCTGAAAGAATAATATTATACACCCTTACCTGCTGGGCCATCTCTTCAAACCCCCATCCCAACAGACACTTATCTATTTTAAGCGTAACTTTAAGTGCTGTTATTAAATAACATTTTACGATTTGAGCAGTTTATTCTGAAGATTCACATAGATATTTTATCAAATATCTATTTCGTTTTGTCTAAACTGATCCTTTCCATTATAGGTCTGCATAAGAGTGATCAGTAATAACCATGGGACACTGTCAATACTAGGCTGTCCTGAAGTCTCTTTCAATGCCATTAAACCCAAACTCTTCAATTTAGTCTCAGGCAAATTTCTAGGACAAAGACAAGAAACAGCCATATTCTTTGCCAAAATATGTTAAGACTGGTCTCCAGGAAACTTACTAAATCTTACCCTCTAAAACTTCCTGAGCTGGGGCCCCAGCGTCACTCTCAGTGTCATCTTCAATGCTCCTCCTAAGATGGCGCCCACCTGCCTTTCTAGTCCAAAGTCCCAACGTCGTCTTCCATATTCCTCCAACAAACAGCATAGTCAGGCCTGTCGCAGAAATACCCCAGCTCCAGGTACCAGCTCCTGTCTTGGGCCGTGTTCTATTGCTATGAAGAGACACCACAACCAAGGCAATTCTTATTTGAAAATGAAAGTCCGTTATCATCATGGCGGGGAGCATGGCAGCACACAAGAAGCTGGAGTAATAGCAGGAAAAGCTTGCATCTTGGTCTGCAGACAGAGAGCCTGGGCCTGGCATAGGCTTTTAAACCAACAAAGCCCAGCACCAGTGACACAGACTTCCGCCAACAGGGCCACACTTCCTACTATTACTTCTACTACTAAGCTTTCCAAACAGTGCCACTCCCCGGTGAGCCATCCTAATATGGCCCAGGGAATGGTGCCACCCACAAGGGGCTCCTGCGTTGATTAAAATTCATGAAAGCTCAACCAAACAAATCCTGTCTGTGTGCTGGGCGCGCGCACACACACACACACACACACACACACACACACACACACACACACACACACACACTCGCATGCATGCACACGCGTGTACAAACGTGCGCACATGGAGAGGGAAGGAGGGAAGATTTTCTTTAATATTTCAGATTTGCTTCGTGGCAGCTGGTCTAGGGGAAGGAAGGAAAAGAAAAGTCACCCCCAACACCTGAGTAGTGAGGAGAGGCGTTCAGGGTGTCCACGGAACGAGGAGGGGAGAAGAGGCAAAGCAGGGGCAGGGGGCGCACAAGAATACGCTTAGTCTTCTCTATGGCCAGAGATAGGCCTCTGGGTGCCTAGGCGACGACCTTCCTGACCTTCCTGACACATGAGAGAGCAACTGTAACCACAGAGTCTCCAAAGCAACCCGGGCACTATTTACAAGTGGGTGCTGCGGAGACTCTGGCGGGAGAGAAAGCCAAATGGAAAACCCTTTCCCTGTTTTCCCCTTGGCAAGCTAGACTCAAACCTGAATCACGTGAGAGGGAAGGGAGGGGGAACTCAGCTTGGTGTGGTATTATTCAGTGTGCCTCTGGAGCAAGACTCCCCAAACTATTACGTAAATGTGTGTTCCTGGGGTGCCTCAATTTAAAACTTAATCCCGCATGGCAAACCTATTTGTTTATGATTAGTGTATCTTACAAGGTGAGGCCTTACCCAACAGCCTTAAGGGAGATCTGTGCACAGGCAAGTGGAAATGTTTTAAACTTGGGTCGAGCGTTCATCTGGTCCCCATTTCAAAGGCTGTATCCTAGCTAGGTTTCTTGTTATATCCCCTCACGAAGGAGTTAGGGGGAATGAGTTTCCAGCCACTCCCTGCCATGTGTAAGCAGCTCTGGCTTAATTACTCGTGGCCTAGGGGAGGGGCTTGTAGTATGTAGGCTGGGCAAACTAAGGAAGCCATGCTCAATCTCTGCAGCTATGGGAAGACACTCTTGTTCCTGTTGGGTAAAGGCTTCTGGGTTCAGCCTGTTGTGGGAAGAGCCCGCACACTCCTGTAAGTACGCCTCACCACTTCACCCCCTCACCGCCTTACCTCTGCTTTGTGAGGAAGCCCAACAAATCCATTGCTCCCTGGAGTGAATTTTGCCAGAACTGTGCCCCATTTGCTGTTGGGACCCTAGGTGGAGGGTTAGACTTTACTTAGATTTCCCCCTATGAAGAAATTTTTAGCAAGTGTTTATATCAGTAATAATGTTTCATTAATGAAAAAAATACTGACTACAGATTTCAGGTGTGCACATGGTCATTTTATTCCTACTGCCTCAGATACGGTCCCCGATTGCTCTGAATATTAAGGACTGCATGCTTCCCTTTCGTTTTACACTTTTACCTGGTTACATGCTTGCCCATTGCATAGCCAAAATGGATCTAAGGGCAAAGGAACATTTTCTTTTTCTTTATGTGTGCGGGAATTTGCTTTGTGTATGTCTATGTACCACATGCATGCTGGTGCCCATGCAGGCCAGAGCGAACGCTGGATCGCCTGGAAGCCCCGAACTGGCATTGCAGAGTGATGTGAGAGTCCAGGTGGGTTCTGGGAATCAACCTCAGGTTCTGTGCTAGAGCAGGAAGTGCTCTTAACTGCTGAGCCATCCCTGTAGCCACGAGAGTTCCATAAATCTCTAAACTTAAGAATAAAAGCCTCTGCATGTTTGTCGCTCTACACCATGTTTTCCCTTGCATGGGTCACTGCACCAAATCCTTGCATTTCCAATACTAGTAAGGGCAAGGATTTTATTATTATGTCTTTATTCCTGTTTTATAATCTTAACATTGAATGAATCTGTTTAAGCTATTTGAACAACAGAAACTTCTTTAAAATGATAGACTGACGTAAGGGAAAGGAAAATTGTCTCCACCTGGCCTCAGTTTCCCTCGAATCCCCTTTGAGCACATACAGCAGGCTGCTCTTGTAAAGTTAGTCTCCCATTGCAGTATTCCTTGCATCCTCCAGATAAAAGTACACATAGAAGTGACAAGAAATCATCTCTTTCTAGTTTTTCTTACATTTAGTTTAAGAAATTAATAAGGAATTTTTATCACAGCTGCCTTACTGCGATGGGCTTATCTTGACTGAGATTCTATACCAGACCCCTTGATGGTAACCCTCTGTTTCCTCTGGCATTTAATTTATGCTGTCTCTGGGATGACCTCAAAACTTTCTTTTAAAAAGTTTCTTTTGTCTTTAAAAAACGAAAAAACCAAACCAAACAAACCCAAACTATCCATGTTTGGCAGTTATCTGTGGAGTTTGTAAGATGATCCTTTGGTAACTTCCACATGTGGGTGTTAAACAGCCAATCTCAACTCCCAAGAGACTCTATAAACACCTGAGAGTTGCCAACCACTGACACAGGTGGGTGTTTGTGTAATCGTTTTCAATAGATTATTTTACACACACACACACACACACACACACACAAACACACCACCTATCTGGAACATTCTAGAATACTAAAACTCTAAGTAGATCCTCTTAATCAGGTCACACCACTCATTGTGATCAGGATCTCAAAATAACCAATTTCCCAGGGTTGGTTAAATAGGAGGATAGAAAAGATGGTCATGGTCTGAAAGAGCAGCCAGTGGAGGTCAGGAAAGAGCTCCTGTGGGCCGAGCTGACAGCATTCACAGCTGTGCTAACCCAGGTCCTGCAGTCTCAGGATGTACGGCGACATTTCTTTCTCAAGTCAGCACAGCGTATTTTATGTGCAACCCCAAACTGTTAAAGGAAGCACCCGCTGCTGTCCACCTCATCCCGTGCCCCAGTTCTGGATAGCTAGCCATTTCCTCCTGACTTTCACTCATCCTAGTCTCAGGAGAATGGGGAGCAGAAGACCCTCAATGGTAGGTCGCGTAACTGCAGACTGCACAGCTCCGCTCTTTTCACTCCAACAGCTGCTAGAGTGCTGCTGCCCTTTCTGTAGATCCAGGTGCCTCGTGCTGGAGTTTCCCTTCCCAGTGGCTTGTCAGGAAGCTGGCTGTTGATTCTATGCAAGTCTGCAGCTCACGTTCTGCATATTTGTTCGGGGGTACACCATGGCACTGTCTTCGTTATTGCAACATGAATATTCCCTTCCCTTCATTCTATTGGTCTTCTTGCATTTGGCCATTTTATTATTAGCTGTCAAAAATTCTTTGGGGAAGTTGTTGGGTATAAATAATAAATTGATGAAAGAATTCATGATTAAAGAGAAGACAGAGGCCGCC
>NC_067142.1:83085234-83255234 GCF_903995435.1 Acomys russatus
AGCATGGTGACACACACCTGTAATCCCAGAACTGGGGAGGTAGACATAGGAAGATCAGGAGCTCAAATAGCGAGGTCTGCATGTGGCACTGTCTCAAAACAACCCAAAACAAGAAAATCCCAACTCCCTTTTTAAAATCTGATAACAGCATCTGAGCCATCTGGTTACCCCACCAACACCTTTTGTACACAGTTTATTAATAGTTGACTTTGTGGGACCTTAATTAACTGGTGGGGAGCTGTTTTATGATAGACACACAAACATCCTAAACATCACCTACAAAATTACCCTGACAAAGTTCACCAGCTTAATAGATTCTGCAGTGCAAGATGGATGAATATAAACATTAAAGGTAACTAACTTGTTCTAGCCTCTGTCAGTCACAGGACAGAGTATTTCTTTCTTTCTTTTCTGTTTTTTGACACAGGGTTTCTCTGTGTTATCTTGGCCATCCTGGACTCACTTTGTAGACCAGGCTGTCCTCGAACTCACAGAGATCTGCCTGCCTCTGCCTCCCTACTGCTGGGATTAAAGGCGTGCGCCACCACGCCCAGCTCAGGATGGCGTATTTCACATTGAAGACTCCTAAGACCCCCTTTCCTAGCACCTGGAGGAAGAATCAATACAGTAACACCACAGATGACTGCCTGTGACCCGAACACAACTTGAAATGTTAACTCGTGTTTTGTTGTGTTTTGCTTTTCCACATGCAAATGCTTTTTATCTGAACTAGGCCTGTTCTCAGGACCGACTCATTTGAAATTCAAAGCAATGTTCTGAGAATGACACTGGGGCTGTGCTCATCTCACAGAAGTGAACAGGTCGTTCAGCAGTGAGCAGCACAGCTGGGCCACAAGGAGTATGCCATGCTGCTCCGAGGAATGAATATGTATTACACTGGAATGTTTACATTCTTTTTTTTTTTTTTTCCTTTCTCGAAATTCCTCTTCATCTGTAAAGAGGGTTTTAGTAGGGAGAAAAGGAAAAGGGGATCTGACAATTTAAACAGAAAGGCAATGTGCTGAGGAGATGTTGACCCAGTGGAGAAGAGTCTTCCAAGGACTGAATTTGGAAGTTGAAGTTTTTCCTTTATCTGTTTAATTTGGCAACATTATTATCCTCTTTAATTTTCATATTTAGCGGAAATACAGTTTTATATGATAAAAATTTCTCAAAACACCGCAAGCGGTTCTATAACAGGAACAAAGGACCAAGTTTACTGTACACCCTTCCATTCGTCTCCTTATTGTCAAGCACAAATGCTTTGTCTAAACAAAGGACTGATAGTATTTAAATAAATATTCAGTTTATTAACTGTTTCCCACCCAGTGTCTGATGAAAGTCCTCAGCTGCATGGAGGATTTGGGGTACAACATAAATATCCTGTTAATAGCAGGTGTGTTGGGAACCTTGAATTTACCCCTAACATTGACTCCAATTTTATTTCTAGGACAAACGTCTTTTCTGGTGATAAGGTGGAGACCTTGATCCTAATCCTAAGGGAGAAGTTTTATTCCCGCTGCCTGTTCAAGCTGTACAGGAACACATTTAAGGGACAGTGAGACACGATGCCAGTAAGCCAAGAAATTCATTATTGAAGTCTATGTCCTACTTCGCTTTCCATTGATGTGGAAAGAATGACCAAAGGCAACTCAGGGAACAAGAGTTTCGTTCCATTTATAGTTAAGCCCATTATGAAGAGAAGTCAAGGCACGAACCTGAAGCCGAGACCTTGAATCAGAGACCTTGAAGGGGTTACTGCTTCCTAGCTTGTTCCATGTGGCTTGGTCAGTCTGCTCTCTTCTGCAACCCAGAACCACCCACAGTGGGCTGGAATCTCACACATCAATCATCCACCAAGAAAATGCGCAAAGCCCTACCCACAGGCCAGTGTGATGGAGGCAAAACTGTAACCAAGGTTCCCTCTTTCCTGGTAACTGTAGCTTGTGTCAAGCTGACAAAGTAACCCTGGCAGCCCACTACACTCAGCTGCTCTGTGGGCTACTCTTGTCACCTCACTTTCTAAGAGTACTGAGGGAAATATTTTGACTTCTTAGAACAAAAGTTGCCTCATATGGTGCTTCAGGTGTAAGTGTGGGTGAACAAAGCACACATTTGTATGCAGCATATGCATGCAACCAAGGCCAGAAGAGGGCACCAGAACCCCTAAAACTAGAATTACAGGTGGTTGTGAGTCACCTGGCTGGTACTGGGAACCAAATCCAGGTCAGCTGCAAGCACAGCCAGTGTTCATAGCCACAGAACCATCTCTCCAGTCGCATGATACAGAATTTTATCAGTATTGATTTAGTCCATATTCTTTGTTGAAATAATTCTAATCACTGCTGCCATATTTCACAAACACTTCAAGGGCAAATCAACAGAGAAGGGGCCTCTTAAAATTTGGTTCTGCAAGGTATAACATTTTTATTATTTGAGAATTCCAGACGTGTATACACTATATTTTGAGACTGTCACATCTGTCTTATGTAATGCTAGATATAGCACTCAGGACTTTGCATTCTAGGTAAGCACATTACTGGTTCAACTATAGCCCCAGCCCTCAAAGTTAAAATAAATTCTTAATCTGGGTATGGCTGTACCTATAATAATCCTAGCATTTGGAATGTGGACATAAAAGGATAGGTGGTCAAGGCCATCCTCAACTACATAGTTAAGGCTAGTCTGGTCTATAAGAGACCCTGTCTCAAAACAAACAAAAAACCAAAACACCTATTACACAGACAATTTGTGGGGTTTTATAATTTAAAGGCATTGTACTTATTTTAATTGTACTTATTGATAATTGTACATATCAATGCTTTTCCATAAAGTAGATACATGGCTTACTTTTTCATGTGTTACATAGTAGAATAATTCAATATTTTATAGTATTTTTATCTCCCTCTCCCCATTTCTTTCTTGGGATAGTTTGGCTATATCATCCAGGCTGCCCTCCAGTGTGCACTCTTCTTGCCTCTACCTACCAAGTGCTCGGATTCCGGGCCTGCACCACCAACCACATCGGTAGCACATGCATGTTGAGGGCTAACACTGTAGCTCAGTGGTAAACATGTGCATAGCACGCTCAGGAACCTGGGTCCCACTCACTGAAGGTTTTAAAATTATGAAATGAATTCACTCTCAGAGGACATTTGAGTGGCATTAAAATATACTTTTTATGCCCCAAGTAATTTAACTATTCCATTATCAATGGACAGTTAAGGTTGCTTCTGTATTTCTGACAATAAGAAAGATTATCACAGCAGACACTTTTGCACGCATAGGTTAGAACACTTAGGGAGCCTGAGAGGTGCGTGTTAATGTTCAGTACAGCCAGCGTGTATCTTCAGTAGTTTCTGCTCCTTTGTCTCTCAGATGTTTTGGTTCTGTTGTAAATCCTGTTACTGTCTATGCATCTGTCTATAGCATCAAGGCGTACATATTTTCCCTCTGTCTTTCATTGCTGAGCACAAGCTGATATTCAGAACAAATCATGGTGTGGATATTTTTAGCACTTACTCTCCAGAGATGGACGCTCACATGCAAAACACCACCATCTCTTCTGGCCTGGAGGCTTGGAGAAAACACCACAGGAAAGCATCTCCAGGCTTTCCAAAGAGCAGGGCACAGTCCCTGGTGAGAACTGGCTGGTTGTTCTCCCATTGTTTCATTTTTCAAAGAAAAAAAAAAATCACCCTTTTTTTTTTTTCCTAGTGAAAGTCCTGATTTCTACTCGTCCAGCCACCACTACCACACAACCTTGTCAGGTGACGTGAGATTGCCTCAGCTAATCCTAGCCACAGACGTACAGGACAGCACCGTCATTGTTCTCATTCTGTTAAGTGACTTGCCTGCAGTCACACAACACAACTAAATCTGGAGTCTAGGTTGAGACCATCTGCCTTCAACGATACAGGTGCTCACCCTCCCGTCTGATTGGCTTGGTGTGTGGGAAATGTTGCTGCTCATCGGGTCTGGCTCTCTCTTTCCCCTCTGTATACTTGTCTGGTCAGATCCCTTTCAGTCAAAAGTGACAGAAGAAAATCAAATCAAACTGGATAAGGACAAAGACTGGAAGACTAACTCAGGACCGGGCGGCAGGCAATCCCATCTTACTGTGGGACTCAAGCAGCTACATGAGAAACCTGACTTACTCAAAAAGCCACCTGTGATGAACAGACTTTATTATTCTCAGGCCGTACATGATGGCCCAAGGGCTACAGCGACGCACGTCCACTTGTGAAGAGGGCTCTATTTTCAGAAAGCTCTTAGTTGCTGATTTGAGACCAGTTGTGGGCAGAATGATAGAAAGATGAATTCCCAAAGGAAATTCAGCACTGTTACTGGAAGAGCAGCGGTAGCTACTATTACAGTCCTCACCAGCGTTTCAACCCTAACCCTGGCTTAGTGGTTACACACTTCCCAGGGGCCTCGCTTTCATTCCCCAACGGTGCAAGACATCAACAAAGGACTCTTGGTTTGTCTTGCTTCCTCCACATTTATGCTAGTTTGATTGTTCACGTGGGCAATTGTGCTGCCTAGCTTTAGGCCAACTTGACACAAAAGCTATAGTCACCTGAGAGGAAAGAACCTCAACTGAGAAAAATGAACCCATAAGGTCATGTGTGCAGGGCATTTTCTTAATTAGTGATTGACATTGACAGGAGAGAACCCAGCCCATTGTAGGTAGTGTCATCTGTTGGCTAGTCAAACCAGCTCAGGCGACAGGCTCCCTTTGTAAACTTTGTATACTTTGAAGGAAAGTGTCCAGGTCCCAACCTGAGGAGCTCTAGCAGCCAGGTGTGTGTATGTGTGTGTGTGTGTGTGTGTGTGTGTGTGTGTGTGTGTTTAATCTTTTCCAGGGTGTCCCCTCTTCAGGTCTTTAGCTCCCCTGCTGACCTCAGGACAGCAATACCTCAAGACTTCAGAGTCTATCTCCACAGTCCTGGGATCTGAGAAAAGAAGGGAAGAAGAGAAGTGGGTTGGTGCTGAGGCTCCTGAGCTCCTCGGCTCAGCTTGGGATACCCTCTCCTGGGAGCTGCCTTGCCTCTGCTGAGGAGGCCTCCTCTCAGAGCTGTGTGGCTCCTGGGACCAAGTGTTTCAGAATGCCCTTCCATTGGGACCCTTCCCACCTCAGAGCTGTGTGGTTTCTGGGCTCCCGAGTCTCAGGACACCTTCCCATTGGAGCATGAAGACCAACATGATTCTTGGGCTGGTGGTCCTGGCTTCTATAAGAAAGGAGGCCAAGCAAGCCAGTAGGAAGCAAGCCAGTAAGCAGCACCCCTCCATGGCCTCTGCATCAGCTCCTGCCTCCAGGTTCCTGCCCTGCTTTAGTTCCCACCTTCACTGCATTTGAAGATGAATTGTTATATAGAACTATGAATGAAATAAACCCTTTTCTTCTCAAGTTGCTGTTGGTCATGGTCTTTCATTATAGCAATAGTCACCCTAACAAAGACGGTGACCATCTAATAACATAGTTTTATGCCCACTGACCTCATAGATGTAAGTGACTATCCACCTTCACCTAACCCAAACTGTTAAGGATATGAACACCAGCCTTTCCTACCAGATCAGGGCCTTCTTGAGATAGGGATTCAATATGTGCCTCCTCACATGGTACCTAATGCAGAGCAGCATCACAATAAACACACACTTGCTACAAATGTGCTAACTCCATAGACCTTTCAGAGCAACTTGTCACCTTAGGATTGTAGCAAAGAAGACAGACTGTTGGGCTGAAACTGACAATGCAAGCTAGTTTTGTCAATTTCAGGGGATTTAACTGAAAAAAAAGTTGTATCGCCACCTTATTAGTGAGATCGAAGCAAATGGAGGGACGGGAAGACAGCCTCAAGAAATGGTAGTGGAGGAACTCAGGTTGTGGTGAACTGGAAGGGGAGGTCCATTCAGAGCTACAAGTGCAAGGAAAGAAGCTGGTTGTTAGAAAGGTCACAGTTTAAAGTCCAAAGAGAATGCCAGGCCAGACGGTGATGAAGTTCATGCTGCCATGGCTGGAAATGAAGAAACAATTTCAACAGAGGGTGAAGGCCATGAGAGGAAAGGAGAGTTCCGGTGTCAAAGCACCTGCCTTTGAAATCAGATGGACTTGAGTCATCTGCTTAGCACGTCTGCAAATACCAAAATGAAAAAAAAATCAATTTATCATTAAAAAATATGTATGTGGGGATAACATTTACTGGCAAGGTTCTTTAAATATTGACACTAGGCTATGAGTCCAGTTAAAAAAAAAAAAAACTTAGTTATCATTACCATAGAGACTGAAGAGCTACGAGACCAGAGTCCTCAAGGCGCAGGTAGGTCTCCTTAGAAGATGATGGAAGATGCTAGGCTGGAGAGAAACCGAGCCCAAAGCAAAGGCTCCCACTGATCACAGAGAGATGACCTAGAGAAGAGGGAAAGGCAATGGGCCTGCCACAGGGAAAGGCGTAAAGCTGGGAGGAGGTATCTTGTTAAATGAAGGGCCAAACTCTCAGGTCTCCTGCCTCTGCTGACCAGCAGAGAGCTACTGAAAACATGACTGTTCTTCTTTGTTGGAAAGTCCACAAACCATACTTGCCAGTATTAAGTAGACATCTGCACAGAAAACCCTTTTCCACATTTAAACCTCACCTCACAAATTTTGCACAACAAAAACTACTCATTCTATGAAATTATACATTTTAGTCAGATATTTGCTGTGAAAGCCACGTGATGCCGGATATGCTGCCAGTACTGTGATGGTAGGCACACAGTTGGCCCTCCCTTGATCTTACAGTTGAGAAAAAACACCCTGAGAGGTTACGTACTCCATCTGAGGAGAAACCCTGGGGAAATGTAGATTCAGAATTCTAACCCATGCCTTTCTTTTTTGCTAGTACTATGTTGCTCACAACTGGCATATTAATGATTTTTTCCCTAGAAATAAACGCATGTTGTTACATCAAACATGTTTTACATTTTCTTAGGCGAGAGCTGGTCAACTAAGAAGAGCAATGGCCAGGTGTTTACAGCAGGTGACAATCTTCCCACTATGATGAAATAATTCAGGAAAACGTGCTATGCCTTGTTTCCAAACAACTCCTTTCCAAGCTGGTACAGAATGAGAATGATATGTCTGAGAATTAATAACCTGATTTAAAAATTAGACTCCAACTAGATGCCATTAAAGAGGCAGGAAACCATGGCTTCTGGGCCTCCGACTACTTTTCTCCAAGACTGGGGTGGACTAACAAGGACTTTAAAAAACCAGGCACTTCATACAAATCTTCTCATGGTCCCTGGGGGTCGTGATTTCTAACCCCCCTTCTTGTCCCACAGCCTCTTCTGATCCCTCGCACCAATATGCTGTACACCCTTCAATCTTACCTCATTGCTGCAGGGTGTTCACCATCACTGTCAGGGTCCCTCCGCCACACCCAGCACTCTGGAGCTTCAAACGTAACTTTGAATGTGGAATTTGAAATGGAGATTCTGCACAAAACAACCCTGGGCTTCGCAACTTTAGGCTAGCCTATACCCAAGAAGTCAACCCTGCTGGTTTCAAGTATAGTTAAAGTTAACACTCACTGTGGAGAAATGGACCAGTTCGAATCAACCTAAGATGCTATTTTTTCCACACTCAGATTAATAGTGACACGGATTCTTTTCATACCTATACTTAATTCTCAGAATTAAAATTTATATAAAGGAACTCAAAGTTAGTTCTAAAACTAATACATTATCGGCTCTATTGCTATGGTTGTCCCTGAGTGAGGACACCTGCACCAACTGTAGGGGTCTCTGCCACCTACTGTGTCTTCTTGTAGGTCCAGTGACACGAAGGCACTGAATCTCGTAGGTTTTCCCTCCCTCATGGTTCTGGCCACACAGGGAAATTTTATTAGCTCTTAAATTGGTAATTTTTTGGCATAAAGTTAGAAGTTGTCATAAACTACTGAAAAATGATGTGAACTTAAAACACGTTTTGGCCTAGAATTACTAGAGGGAAATAAGATATTTTCCATTCACCATTTTATCTGTACAGAAACCCTTGAGCTTTTACTACCTGGGGACCGAGTAAGACATTTTATGACCTGAATTTGCTGCTTCGGGTTGAACAGAGAAGATCAGTTGGTGTCAGCAATGGACAGAGTGGAAAGAAGATGAAAGGTAAGGGCGCTGTTTCACAGACAGTGGCGGGTGTAAGGGAGGATGGATTGAAGGCTGGGGTTGAATGTATCACTGAGAATGGAGCCAGCCAGTCCTCTTCTGTGTCTGAACTACTGCAGCCCTGTGCACCTTTGAGATCTTTATTGTTTAATCTTCAAAAATCTGCCAAAATCTCATCTAACTTGTTTTGAAAGAATGAGAACACTAAAGTAACATTTGAAATATTCTTAAGTTTTTCTTGTGTGTCTTCTAGACTTCCTTTGCACACAGTGTGTTTTTCAGAGATGTCCATGTAAATATTTCCCAACTCACTATGGGCTCATCTTATCTGATCTTTCATTTCCTGTTATGAGATGGCATCTATGCCCTTTCCTTTTTGAAACTGTCATCACCCCGTATAGACATAGCTGTATGTGACAGACAAGAGCAGAGACAGCCTACTCTTGCCTCTCTCCAAACACACTTGCTCCAGACACCCAGATTTTGCTCTGTGAGAAAGCGCACCTTGCGTGCATAGACCTTCTTCTATGCATGGTATTGGCTGGCAGACCAGCTGAGGTCCTGGCCAGCATGCCGTTATCTGTTAGTTACACGGGCAAGGAAGCTTGTGAGATGGCACCGATGGCCATCTCCATCACCCTATGACATCATAGACATCCACAGACTGAGACCTGCTTAGCTGTGCCAAGTCAGTCCCTAGGAATTGGAGAGAAAACAAATGGCTGTTGTAGTTTTATGCTGTTGTGTTTAGAGTGACTTATGCAAAATTTTACAAGTAGACCCAGTCAAACGAAAGCTGCAAAAATAAAAGAGAATATTTTAATTATAGAAAAGGCATCCTTTATTGAAAATAAAATAGAAGGATACATATTTTTGTTTTTGTCTTTGTTTTTTGAGATAGGGTTTCTCTATGTTATCTTGGCCATCCTGGACTTGCTTTGTAGACCAGGCTGGCCTCGAACTCACAGCGATCCGCCTGCCTCTGCCTCCCAAGTGCTGGGATTAAAGGCATGCGCCACCATGCCTGGCTGAAGGATACACATTATGTCAAAATAAAGAGCATTTTAAAATGAAGGCTGCTGTCTTTATCTTCCCATTAGCTTCTTTTTTAAAAAATTAAAATTATTTTATTATTTTGTGTATGTCAGTGTCATGTAGATAGTGCCCTTGGAGGCCAGAAGAGGGTGTCCTATCCCCTTAAGCTGGAGTTACAGCTAGCTATGGCACCATGTGCATGCTGGGAATGAAACCTGGGTCTTCTCCAAGGGCACCAAGTGCTCTTAGCTGCCATTGCTGCAGCTCCCCCCTCCCCCCATGAACTTCCTTTATGTAAATATGCAGGACAGAGGATCATCTGCTTCTACCAGCACATCACCACTAGAGGTCCTTCTTGTGCGTTTGTACACCTAAGCTTTGGTTCAAAGCAGGACAGCACACTTCCTGCTTTCCCTGCATGCATGTTGCTGGAGCTAATACAAGGAAGCTTCTTTCCCCTTATTTCATTTTCCAAAAAATCCCAGTTTGGACAGTAGATCGCATGGTCATTATGGTCCAAGATAAGTGACCAAGCACATGGCCACATAGCTCGTTGCTCCCGAATATCTTCATTTAAATTGAAATGACACTTTTAAAAAACTGCCTTGTGTTGATTAGCCTGGTGAGATCCCACACAGGAGTTGTGTCTCTAAGGGGAGGTTGGTGACTAATCTTGACTGTCAGCTTGACAGGGTCTACACTCACCTAGAAGATGTTTGGGCATGTCTGTGAGGTTGTTTCTAGACTGGGTAAACTGAGGTAGGAAGAGCTGTCCTAAATGTGGTGGCGCCATTCATGGGCTGTGGTCCTGGAATGGATGAAGTGGAGAACCAGAGCTGGACACCCTCATTCATCTCTTCCGGCTTCTTGACTACAGAGAGAGTGTTGCTTCCGGTTCCTGCCATGGCTCCTTCCTGCCACAACGGACTGTAAATACTCTCAAATTTTGAACACTACTAAGCCCTGCCTTTCTTAAGCTACTTTTTAAGTTATTTTGTCATGGCACTGAGAAAAGTAACACACTCCGCTTCTACACACCCTGGTTAGGGAGCCCATGAGCTTTTAGCTTCCACAGCCGCCCGTCACCATGGTGACCACAAAGAGTCCATATCCATCCTGATGTTACAGTCTAAACAAGCACAAGTGGACACAATCAAAAAGTACCAACAGCAGGGGACAAGGTTCGTCTATTCTTCGAACACGGTGTAACACAGCTCCCTTCCGTGAGACGTCGTGACTCATCTTAGGCTAGGCAGCAAAGAAATAGGAGACACAGTCTGCAGCACTAAAGCCCTGGAGTTGTCATTTACTACGTACGGGGGTTTGCCTTGCTACGGAGAAAGGGAAATAAAAAAAGTCGAAATGCAAGACAGCTTGTGGGGTGCCAGGACTAATCCTGCAAGCTTAGACAATTTGTACCACAGCGAAATGAGCAGGCATCTCAGAAGTTGTGCAGACTAATACCCTCTGCTCCGGAAGGGGTCCAGATGGCTCTTCGTTCTGCTTTTAAAAGCATCCAGGGATGGAAATTCTACTGTGGCCTTCATCTTGGTGATGTGTTCCAAGCTCTTCAAATTTTTACAATCAGGAAAGTTCTGTTTAGGCACATACAGTTCTTCTTCTTCTTCTTTTATTTTTAAAAGCAATTTCATATACATTCTCTCTAGCATTGGGGAGATAAAAGAAGCTGAAATTTTTAGTCAAAGTACATACTGGAATTGTATAATAACCCTAGCTGCTTTTAGAATTCATGAGATTGCAGTCTCTCTCTTTCATAACTTTTTTTTTTTTTTTTTTTTTTTTTTTTTTTTTTTTGCATTTTGGAAAAATTTTTCATTCTGATACTTTCCTCAGCCCTCTGCTTCCTTTTGGCAAAATACCCAGAAGACTTTGCCTATGCACTTAAATTTTTTATTTATTTTGTGTGTATGGGTATTTTGCTGTATATATGTCTATGTACCACATGTATCCAGGCATGCAAGACCATAAGAGGGTGTTGGATCCCTGGGAACTGGAGTTTTAGATAGTTGTGAGCCATCATGTGGAGTCTAGGAATAGAGGCTGGGTCTTAACCACTAAGCCACCTCTCCAGGACCTGCTCAGTTTTTAGCAAGCACTATAACTCATTATTTTAATTGTTTTTTAATGTATACACTTTTGTGTGGATGTGAATGCATGTGACAGGGCACGCATGTGCTATGGCACATGTTTGGGGGGGGCCGAGGTCAGCCTTCAGGAGTCAGTTCTTTTCTTCTGCTATTTGTTGTCAGACAGGCTTGGCATCAAGTGCCCTTTCCCCCGGAGCCACATCACCAGCTCCAACTATTTGAACTTAATACAATGGCCCACTGTCATAGGCAGGCAAAACATCTTGTAACATCTTGTAATACGTTCATGTGAACATATTCACCAACTCAGCCGTAGAGAAGGGCTCCGATTCATGAGTGACCACATAAAAACTATGTTCTCTGGTTCAAATACGTAGCTAACCATTTGATGGCTTTAAAAATGATTTTTTTAGCCTTATTTTTCTGAAAAAGTTCTCAAAAAATCCTAAAATATGCTTTGAAGGTATACACACGCCAGGCATACACAACTCAGTTGTGCACATATCTGAAGAGCTGGCTGATGCAGGAAGAACGCGAAATGAGGGAATCCAGTTATTGCAGAAAGCAAAATGCAGCACATTTCCAATAGCTGCATCTTCTTGAAAAAGAACATTCGGGGCTGGAGAGACAACAGCTCAGTGGTTGAGAGAGCTTACTGCAGCTTTGAGTCACAGCCGCCATGTGACACGCTAACATCTGCCTGCAGCTCCAGCTCCAGGGGATCTGATCTCCACCTGTTCCCATGCTCAAGTGACGCAGAACTCACAGAGCATATGCATATAACACAAACAGGATAAAGAGCGAGCAGATCTTTGAAAAATCACAAAGCCAATTAGTACAGAATCTTTACTGGTAAGTGCTGGTCCACAATTTCCCGGATCTATAAACATCAAATACAGACTCGTGGCCATGTTAGCTAAAAGTTATGTTAGAGAGTCAAGTTCTTATCTTTAGCTTCTCGTTCATTTTTTTAAAAAATAATTCTAACAATATTGAATACATGGTACTCTCTCTAACATAGTTCTTAGGCTAAGGTACACTAATCTTCTTTTAGTTTTTTTTTTTTTTTAATGCTAGTGGAGAATAATAACCACTATGGCACAGGCCGTGTGCAGTGTGAATAGTCAACAGCCTGCTGTTGGCAGCTGCGGTGATTTATTTCTTATTGTTAAACATTACCGTGGAAATCTGTCAACCAGCTTAAAGGTCAACCATTAGAGTGTCAATAAATATGAAACCTGGACCTCATGCTGGAGAACGGCAGAGGGTCATCTCAAAAACATTCACTTCCTTAGCAGAGATAATGAGGCACTTACGGGGGCCTAATAGTCTCACCTGGTTTTCCTTTATGCCTTCAAGTTCAAGGATAAGACTTTTTCTCACTGTGGGAATAATAAAGCTTTATAATAACTTTTGCCTTCAGACTACATAATAGGATTAAAGAGATGGGAAATGTGTCTGTTTGAGCAGCGTGCCCTGAGTCTGTACATGAGGAGAGACCTTTTGTATGAGGCTGGAAGCGTTTGCTTAAGTGAGAAGACCAAGAAAGGGAAGAACCAAGCAGAAAACAGAAGATCAGAGCTTGTCCTGAAGTTCAACGGAGTTGGAGGGCTGGGGAGACCTTCTAACAGAGCCCAGACCCAGACCTTCCTCTGTCTTCTTTTTGTTCTGCTTTGTGTCACTTCCAACTTCAAAGGCATCTCCATTTCCTGACTACCTGCTCTCACTCCCTCTTTCTTAGCCTTTGTAGGTGACCAGAGTCAAGGCCAGACACACAAAGATAACATGAAGCTGCATTATAAATGTTCATCAGACACCATGAATGCGGGTCCTAGCAGAGGGAGGCAACGTGGTGTCAGTTTCCGAGGTTTGTAAGGCTTTTCACAATTAAAAAAAAAAAAAAAAAAAAAAGGATGCAGATGAGGATTATTGATTTTTAGTCTTTGTCACCCAAAGTTTGGGTTTTGAAACATATCACCAACACAGATCCATCCTTCTTTTAGGGAAAAATTAAGATTTATTAAGATTTATTTGTTTTTATTTTATGTGTGACTTTGGCTTACATGTATGTATGTGAACTACATGTGTGCAGAACCTAAAGAGGCCAGGAGAGGGCATCAGATCCCCTAGGACCAGAGTAACAGATGGTTGTGAGTTGCCAAGTAGGTGTCGGGGACCCCAAACTGGGTTCTCTGCCAAAGCAGACAGTGCTCTTACTCACTGAGCCATCTCTCCAGCCTCCATCTTTTAACGTGAACTGTTTTATACAAACCTCAGGAAGGTGTTTCTAAGTGTCAGTCACTAGGTACTTAGGAGACATATATAATGTGACTGGACACAGGAGACTATGGAGTAGAAATGGCTGTGGCCTGTTCCATCTTCTTCTACCATAGAAATCCCCAACACATGGGCTGCTGTGGGGGCTGCTCTGGTGGCCCGAAAGAGTAATCTTACTCTGTGTTAGAATAAGATTCCTACTTATGAAGAAGTCTTAGACTTCTTTGTGGCTCCCACTAGTTCAGCACAACGTTTAGTTCTCCATAGGAAAGCATGTCCCTTCAATGCCACAGTAGGAAGTCAGGCTTCCAGGACAACAGTGCTGGGAAGTGTAAACTAGGGGTTGACATGAAAGACCAGTTTTTGAGGTCAGATGCTAGGGTTGAAACGTTTATGGAGGCCGTCTGGGCCCTCTTGCTGAACAGCAAAGGCCTCCCTCAGGCCTCCCAGCTGAGGGCCATAACTCATTCTGAGGTCTGATAGAACATGTGGGCCCTTGCTGCTGACACATGTGGATATAACAAGGAATTGACAGTTGCTGTATTTGAACCCACACTGTTGTTACCGATCCATTACTCCTTCATCCACCCATTCATGCAACAGACATTTACTGAGTACCTGCTCTTCATGTCTCAGGAAGTGGCTAGGTCCCTGGAAGACATTTTGAACCCCTGGTTTCATAGGATTTATATTTTATTCATATTGCTAGATTTCCCTCAGGGACAAATATAATGTTATGAAAATAACTAACTGTTGAAACATACCACCCTTGCCAAGCTGTGAACTATAAAAATAAGAGCGATGTCATCATTCTGTAGGGCTCTTGGATGAAGCCAAAGAGCCATCTGCTCAGTCTAATTGTGCCTTGTCACACTTGCTCTGTCGGAAGCAGGCACACCGAGATTGCTGTGACGAGACTGATGACATACAGGGCTACTGTGAGCACTAAATGGTGGGTGCTGGAGAGATGGCTCAGCTGGGAAAGTGTTTGTTTGCTTTGCAAACACAACAACCTGAGTTCAAAACCCAGAACCCAGCCGGGTGTGGTGGTGTAGGCCTTTAATTCCAGCACTCGGGAGGCAGAGGCAGGCAGATCACTGTGAGTGCGAGGCCAGCCTGGTCTACAAAATGAGTCTAGGACAGCCAAGGCTACACAGAGAAACCCTGTCTCGAAAAACAAAACAAAATGAAAAAACAAAACAAAACAAAACAAACAAACCAACCCAGAATCCATATTTAAAAACAGATGCCAGGAATGTATGCTTGTAACCCCAGCTGTGAGGACATTCCTAGGAGCCCCATGGCCAGTCAGTCTGGGTGAATCAATGAGACCCTGCCTCAGAACAGCACCAGAGAAAGAGCAGCTAAGGTTGAAATGTTCTGAACACTTGGCCAGCTAAATTACCATGTCCCAACCCTGTTGGGTTGTGAATTCTCTTTCACTATGAACTGACATATTTGAAATTAAATACAACTCGAGATAAGTAGATTGAATCAATAAAAATAAGGAACATTTTTGTGTATATACATATTATAGTTACGCTTTTAAAAGTCCATGATTTTTCCTGTGACAGAAGAAATCTAGTTTACAAATGTTTTCTCACCTGCTTTAATTCTGCCCCAATTCTGTAGGGCTTACCCACACCAAACACGCTCTAATGATTTATTCTTTCTATCCAGAGAACCTCCATGAAGGGACATAAAAACAACCTTAGAATAGATTGAGTTGACATGCCTTAATCGTCAATTAATCCCTCAGCTGCAGTTAACTGATTCTCGAACATGCTCCTGCCTGTTGACTTGAGAGTCTCAGGTCTCTAAATCTGGAGAGAAATTCTGGTGCTTTGGGAGCACTGTATCTGTTGAGCCCACATCCTTCCAGCTGATGAAGTAGTCATGAGATGCCCTTTGCCCCATCTTTCTACTATCTCTCTATCCTTTTCAGGTTTTACTCTATTGGAACGCGGCAGCAGTTCATGTTCTCACTGCAAGCAGTTCAAGGGGCTCGTCCCATCAAGGCTGGGAAGGCATGGAGGCGGAAAAGAAAGGCCAGATAATTACATGTTGGTACCCAGGCAGGAAAGACTGAGCAGGAACTGTGGGCTATAAAAACTCAAGACCGACTCCTTGCCACCTGCTTCCTCCAGCAAGGCTGCCTCTGACAGGCTCCGCAGCATCCCCAGAGAGCTCCAACAACTGGGGAGCAACTGTTCACACAGCTGTGGAGCCTGTGGGGGACACTTCACAGGAAAAACACAACACACGGCCTGTTGGAACAAGGTCACTTCAACACAATGCGTAGCTAAACTGCATTTGCTGAAGAGCAAACAGCTCAGTGACAACTTTTTCTCATTATTTACCATAATCAAACTGTGAGATCTGATATTAGAATACAATTTGAAATAAATTAATTTCCTGACACTGAATAACATAGGGGCTGGGTTCCACAGTCTGATATCTTTCCTTGATCTATAATTTGGTATAAAATCCCTTTTCCCCTTTCAACCCCGCAATTGGCCTTGATTTTATAATATGATATTCTGTTGTTTAAATAGCATATTATATAGTATATTGACTCACCTCCGTCAGCATTAATACTAGATGAGTGCCTCACCCAACTTAAATTTTAGTGACCTGTGAAGGGTTCAGATTAGAGGTATAAGTCGTTAAGGGTGCACGACCTCCCAACTTCTGCCTAATGCAATAGGGCCTCGTGTTGAACAGCTGGAGAGACTCACAGGAACAAGAGCACTTGGCTTTGCTTCTGTTTTGAGTGAGGCCATTCCAGAAAGCTCATGGTTTGAAAGCATAGCTCTCAATAGGAAGGAACCCAAAGGAGGAAGAAAAAAATTCACCCAGGGAAGGGGAAGCCGTGAAATCAGACAATGCAAACCCTCTAATATGGACATACGTAGAATCACGCTGCTTAAGTTTTGCCTTTACAGACTGCCCAAGGCATAGCTGACTGACTGGCAGGCATCAGGTTGGCAGCCAGCTCTGCTCCTCTGAGACCAGCCTGTGGCACCACTGGGCTCCAAGTCCAAGGTTGAGGCCACACAGAGGCTTTCTCACATCAAAGCTAATGGTTCGAAGCGGGGTTTTGATCATTTGAAACAATGTTCACGGTCTTTATTTCCTTTCTTTTTGCTATGATTAAAAACACTGACAAAAGCGATAACAGAACCTAGATTCACTTGGGAGACTGGGCTCCAAAGTGTCTATGAGGGGGTTTTAAGTTGGGTTGAGAGCACAAGGCCCACTTTAGATGTGGGTATCACACGACATGGCTAGGGTCCTGGGATGGGTAAGGCTGAGCACTGGTATTGGCTGCTTCCTGTTTTCTGACTGCAGACTCCACATGATAGGATGGATGCCCGGTGACCTGAGGCCCTGTCTTCCTCCTGTGAGCCACAATGAACTCCTCCATCTTGCTTTAACTTGCTTTTTTTTTTGATATTTTTAATCACAGCAACAGGAAGAGAAACCTAGGCACCAGCACAACCTACTTTTTGACGAACGGCTGCGCTTGCCCAGTATGCCTCCTTAGGACTTCCAGATTTTACCTGGCCTCAAGATTGGAAACAAGGCAGTTCTGCAAGGTCACTGTAAATATCCTGTGATCCCAGCATCTTCCTGTCTTCCCATACACCACACTGAAGCATGGCTCCTGACTTCCCGTTGGGATCACCTCCCCCGTCCATCCACAGTCACATAGCTCAGTGCTTTCTTTACTCCTCACAGAACAAATAAAGGTGGTAAAGGTAGTGGGGGCATTTAGACAATGTGGTGACAAGACGGATAGCGAGACAATGCTAAAAATCCCTAATACCAGACACCTGGGGGACTGTTCGCTAAAGACGGCTGATACTGGATATGTGGGGAACCTAGAGCAAGCAACAATAGACTCCATTATACATTTCAGAAAATGACACCTTTGCGGGATTCCATATAAGTACCCACACTATTTGAACCAGAAAGAACACATGTGTGTGCCTGTGTATGCCTATGTGCCGGCCTGCCTTTATCTACAGAGAATAAAGCATGTCACATCTGCCTACAACCCCTCAAAAGTCCCTTAACTGCCCAACTTCCCTCAGCCCTTTCCTCCCCAGGCTCAGAGCTCAGACCACACCCACGGGACACATAAGAGTCTGTGCTTGGCCGTTTTGTCTGTCACTGCATCATAAAGTTGAAAACCTGCATTTAAAGCAACATATTATATAAATTCAGAAAAGTGTTCTACATTTTCTGGAAGGTTTGTAGTCTATGCTGAGTCATGGCAAGTGCAAGGATTCTGGCAGAGGACACTCTGTCCTCAGATGCCTGAACAGAACCTTCCAAGGAGTCATCAGTCGCCTTTTCAGAAAGGCCCCTCTTCACTTCTTCATCCCCACTCTGTCCTTGCTACTCTATGCAACCCCAGTCAGCATCATTTCTGATCATGGTACATGTTAAAGCAGGATGCGTATTCAGTGTTTTCTTGTTATATCCTGTTGTTTCTTTCTTTCTTTCTAGTATTTATTGAATGCTTTTTTCTTCCTTCCTGTTCCCTGCATCCTTCCCTCTCCCTTCTTTCCTTCCTTCCTTCCTTCCTTCCTTCTTTCCTTCCTTCCTTCCTTCCTCCTTTCTTTCTCTCCTTCCTTCTGTCCTTCCTTCCTCCCTAATCCCACCTAACTCTCAGTCTGGACTTGGAACTTGAAATGCATCCAAGGATGACCTTGGACTTCTGAGCATCTTACTCCACTTTGCAAACGCTGGGATTTCAGACGCAGGATTCCATGTGTAGTTTATGTAGTGCTATGGGCTGAACCCAGAGTGTCATTCATGCAGAGCAAACACTCTGCCAGCTCAGCTATACCTCCAGCCTTGCTTGAGTCTATGTCAACAAATACCCCTTTGATATACTGAAGACTAAGTAGGTGACACCACACACACTCAGATAAGGACTGGAGAGAATTAAGCAAGAATGAAGCTGCCCATGTAGACTTTATTACCTATAACAAGGTTTCCTGATCACCATGACTTAAAGGTGCAAAGTTTATACTAAATGCTGTAATGTAGTGAAAGTTTGGCATGTACCAAGCCCAGTGGGAAGAGGCTTGTTGCTCAAATAACACCCAAGACAGCCCAATGAAAGAATGGGTGTGAGTGAATTTTCACATCTGGCAGATGAGGATCCAAGCCTTAAATAATGCTCTGCAGCCTGTTCAAGGTCATCTGATAGGAGCAGGATTCACCCCCCACCCCTGTGGCTGGCTCCCATCTATTGCTGACCTACATGTACCTCTGCCCACGCTGAAGAGTTAGCACAAAATCCTAAACTTTCTGGGGGCTGGGGGGGGGGCCTTGAATAAAAGCGCTCAAGAAAGGGACTTGTTCAGACATTCTTCCTCAAGGTTTGCCCCTCGGCGATTTCCATGCTCCACGCCTATGTCTGCAGAGAGAAATTTGAGCCCTGAGCTTTGTGCCGCTTCTTTCTGAGAGACTCTCAGAAAAGTAGTTTCCCCAAGGACAGCATTAAGGTGCTTCAGACAAAGGATGATGTTAACAGAAGTAGAAAGGACTGCCATTCATCTTACATCTCAGTTTCATGCTAATTGCCTGATCTGCTCCATCCAATAGCTAACCTAAAACCTCTTCTCTCCCATCTCATGTCTGTCACAAAGACAACAAGCCTCACTCCAGACTGTCAAAGTTCTATAAAAAGTACCGCTTTGGAGAATCTTAGGTTGGGAGGTAGCATTGAACAGAATAAATAAAAGATACACTCTGAACTTGATCAATTAGTGACTGTTAGGGGCTCTTATCCATGAACTGAATTTGGATAGGGTCACTGGCTTTTAAAGTGCTTTTGAAAAATGGAAAAATACATCAGGAGACAGTAATATGGAAAAATGCCTTCAGGGAAAAATACAAATGGCAAATTTAGTGCATCTGTGTGATTCCAAAAGAAGCTAGGACTAAATGGGAATTTAAAGGTGCTTTCCATTATTGTATTGTATTTATTTATTTATTTATTTATTTATTTATTTATTTATTTGTGTGTGTGTGTTGTGTGTTTGTACACATATGTAGCAGGTGTGCATGTGGAGGTCAGAGGACTACTGCAGGATCCAATTTCTCTCCATCTGCCCTGTGGGTCCTGAGGATTGAACACAGATCACCAGGTTTGGTGGCAGGCGCCCCTACTTGCTGAGACCTGCCTCTGGCCCTCATTAAGGTATTTTTACAAAACATATTTTACTTTTTGTGTTCTTAATAGATAATGTTTGTCAAGGGGGGTTTTCTTGCCTGCCGCATCATACATTCTGTGTGTGTCCTGTCTGTTTATAGCTTGTCTGGAGGTTTGAAATGCTGTTTATGAAGGAGGCTAGAGGAAAACTCATAAATATTTGGCCTAATTTTCAGTGAAGATTAAGGTCTAACAAAAGATAGAGGCTATACATGAATATATTTGCATTGTTTGTATGTACATCTGTGTATTTATGGATTAAAGAGCAGTTGCTCTTTAGCAATACCACGAAGTATCTCCACAACTTGGCTACAAATGAGATAACATCTCTGGAAACACCCTTGATGGGACTAACACAATCATAAATGACTGCTGGTGATAACTTGGATTTCTTCCTTTACTTGATATTTTGCTGTGCTATGCCTATACAAAAAGCTTTCATTAAATATATCATGAAATCAACATCCTGTGTGTGAGATGGAGTAGAAACGATTCAATAACTGAGGTAGGGGCCAGAGAGATGACTCAGAGACCAAGGGTGCTTGGGGCTCTTGTATAAGACCAGAATTCAGCCCTCAGCACCTGTCAGGGGCCTCAAAACTGCTCCTAACTCCAACTCCTGGGGATCTTGTGCCCTCTTCTGGCCTTCATAAGCACTGCATGTACATGGTGTACATAAACACACACAGGCACAATGCACATAAATTTTAAAAAACTTCAAACATTTTATGTTTAAATATCTTTTTCATATATTCACTGCTTTTGTGTTGATGCTTTTTTGTTTCCATATTAATTTTGCTTCTTTATTTCTCCCTTTCTCTCTTTCTCTCCCTCCCTCCCTCCCTCTCTCCTTCCCTCTTTCCTTCCCTCCTTCCCTCCCTTCCTTTCTTTTTCTTTTGAGACAGGGTCTCTCTGTGTAGCCTTTGTTGTCCTGGAACTCACTCTATAGCCCAGTCTGTCCTCAAACTCAGAGATCTGCCTGCCTCTGCCTCCCGAGCAGTGGGATTAAAGATGGGCACTATCACCACTGGCCCTTGCTTCCAGTTTTAAATCAGTGACTCGTACCCCGTAGTGTGGATTCTCTATGCAGACTCATTTGCTGCTTTTCTAAGGAAAATCTATGGAACTGGGTATATTGAGATCCAGAATCCATGCACTGGGAACTTTAACAAATGCCACAAAATTCCTCTCCACAGTGGCTGCAATATTTCTTACCAGCAATTTGGGGTAGGTTTCCCCCTCTCTTGGGGGCAGTGATCAAACCCTTTCCTAATTGGTTTGCTTATGAAAGTGGCATCTCACTTACAATCTTATTTACTCCATGACAAGTAAGCTTGGCTGCCTTTCCTGTCCACTGGCTCTTAAGAAAATTGTGTGTGTGTGCTTGTGTGTGCATGTGTGTGTGTGTGCCTCTGTGTGTGTATGTGTGCCTGTGTGTGTACCTGTGCATATGCATGTGTGCATGCGTGTGTGTATGTGTGTGTGTGTGTGTGTGTGTGTGTGTGTCCGAATTCTTTCCTATATGCCTGTATACCTATGGATGTAGCAAAAGCATGTGGAGGTCAGTTTGGGGAGATAGTTGTCTCCTATTTTTTTTTTTTCAAAATTTCAGTTTTCTAATAGGAATGTTGCTTTTTCTTTGTCTATTTTGCTGGCCTTTCCCTTCTATGTTTCTGGCTTCTCTCTAGGTTTGAGATGTAGGTCTTTAGTTCTTTTCTTCTTCACCTGTTTGTTTTCATCTTTGTTGAGGTCTTTGATAACTTTTTCATGTGAACTTTTAATTTCTGTAAATTTAACTTATCTTTATTAACGTGCATAAAGGTTTGGCCTGTGTGTATCGATTGCTCCATGTTTGTACATGGTGCCTGCAGAGGCCGGAGGGTGTGGGACCTGTGGAAACAGCGGTGGTTATGAGCTACTGCATGGGTGTTGGGCACTGACTCTGGGTCCTCTGCAGGAACAGCAAGTGCTCTTAACCACCGAGCCTCATGCCAGCCCCTGGACTTGTGAATTCTTATTACTCACTGTTAGCCTGTTTGGGTAACTCTGAATGAGAAGTTGGCCTGTGACCCTCTGAAGGAGTCACACTGCCTTCCTTTGTCACTTCTCCTGTTACTCTGCTGTGGCCTGTGCATCTGTCAGCTTGGCTCTCCCCTCCAGTTTTATAGTGGGGGTCTTCTCAATGATCAGCCAAATCTTTTTATTTGTTTTTCACTAAGCACAGAGAGGATGAGCTTCATTATGTGATTTTCACGTACATTTGCCCTTCTGCTTTGTCTCACCCCTTCCACAAGCTCCCCACGCCTTATGGTTGGTAGCCTTCCCCAGACAAAGTAGTTCTCTCTTCTGCTTTCCTGCCTTGTTCGTTTTGCCACACTTCCCTTTCAAGTCACCCTCAGCCTTAGTATCTCTTTTTGCCTTCTTTTGATGCTTTTCTACCTGTATCACTTAGGTGTGTGTAGGAGAGAGAGGGATGCACACACACACACTTACACAGTCACACACCCATATACACACATTCACACACATACATGCATGCATGCCTGCACACACACATACCCTCACACACCCAAACACTTACACATTCACACTCACACATAGATGCACACATGCTCACACACTCATACACACATGTACAACAAACACACACTCACATGCACACACATACCACACACACACACACACACACACACACACACACACACACACACACACAGAGACCTGGGTCCCTCAAATAAAAGGAAACATGATTGCACTGTGTGTCTATGTAGCACATTTTCTTTATCCATTCATCTGTCTATGGACATCTAGGCTGATTCTACTTCCTTCCCATTTTGACTAGAGCAGCCATAGGCACATCCACTGTGTCCTGGGCCCTGTCGGACCGTGCACAGACAGACATGAGGAAGCAGCGTAGATGGTTCTGCTCCAACAAAAGAGAGGGTGAGGAATGAGAGAACAGTGAAAAGGTAGCAGGCACTCGAGAGGCACCTCCTACAGTTGGCACAGAAGGGAATCAGGATGCGAAGTCAAGCTTCACTAGGACTCAAGCCAAGAGCAGAGATGCTAGCCACCCGCTCAGCCCTCGCGTCTGGCACCACCATCTGCTTAGAGCCAAACTCACAGTGGGACATGGAGTTGGGACAGCTCTGTGTATGCACCTGTCCGTCCACGGTGACCAAAAAGGAATTAGAGGCAGAAGGCAAGATACTGAATTCTAGTTACCATATGAAGCAAACTTATGCCAAATCTCTGGACAGAAATAAATCTTGAAGGGGTGAAGGACAATTGGTTCAAGTCACTACTCAGAAGGAGCCAGGGTTCCCACCTCAAGAGGAGCCTGGTTCCCCCGACCCCTCAGGCAGGGCCATGTTGAAGGGCTGTGTTGGATTCCTAGAGCTGCACACAGTGAAATAACTGTCCTTCCACAGGGAGGGCCAACTTCTTGTTTAGAAGCTGTGTGTTGGCAGGGTGCTGGGGTAGGGAGGGGCCTGGGGATGCAGAAGGGTGGGTCAGTGGGGAAACGGGTCTGCAGGTGAGGTTTGGGATTTCTGCAGTTTGAGGTTCTAGCCACTGTATAATGGCTTAAAGATTTGACGCTCCTTATCATGCCTGCATGTACTCAATTGGGGTTTTCTTCCTGGTATTTTCACTTATTTTTATGTTTCAGTCCTTCTACACTAAATATGTTTTAATTAAAAAAAATAAACAATGGGCCAAGTGTGGTATATACAGACACAGAAGGGTCTCTGAGTTCAGGGTAAACTGGGATATATTGCAAGTTCCAGGCCAGCCAGGGCCACATAGTGAGATCCTGTTCCAAAGTAAGCAAGCAAATAAATGCATGAATAAATAAACAGTCAACGACCCACCCAAATAGCTTATACTAAATGGTAGTGGTAAAGGATAAGAAAAAAATTCCAGAAGACTCAAACTCGGGAAAAAAACCAAAGCAAGTAATCATATCTTTTAAACTTTAGAGAAAGGCTGAAGGTTTCACCCCATCTCCACATCCCACCCCTCACCCTGTCCACATCCACCCCTCACCCTGTCCACACATCCCACCCCTCACCCTGTCCACATCCACCCCTCACCCTGTCCACACATGCCACCCCTCACCCTGTCCACACATCCCACCCCTCACCCTGTCCACACATCCCACCCCTCACCCTGTCCACATCCACCCCTCACCCTGTCCACACATCCCACCCCTCACCCTGTCCACATCCCACCCCTCACCCTGTCCACATCCACCCCTCACCCTGTCCACATCCACCCCTCACCCTGTCCACACACCCCACCCCTCACCCTGTCCACACATCCCACCCCTCACCCTGTCCACACATCCCACCCCTCACCCTGTCCACATCCACCCCTCACCCTGTCCACACATCCCACCCCTCACCCTGTCCACATCCACCCCTCACCCTGTCCACACATCCCATCCCTTACCCTGTCCACATCCCACCCCTTACCCTGTCCATATTTGTCCCTGTGAGATAGAGTGCAAAGCTAGCAACATCAGAATAGGGAAGCTAGTACAGTGCTTTCACATTGAGTTGCTATGAGATTTGTATTTGAACGTCTTCACACAGTTTTACCATTCTCTCCTATGCCGCAGCTTTGAGTCACATCAAAACCTGATTATCTTCTCGAACAGGTGAGGAGCTGGGCTTGCTGAGAGCCTGGACCAAGCCACAGCAGGAAGATGGAGGCTCCCTGCTGTTGAAGGCCAGTGTGCGCATGGTGCTGCAGATGTGTTGTTATTCCTTACTGTGTCTGAAAAGCCTGTCTTCACGGTTGTATATTGCAAATGCTTGTTCATTTTCTGGTGATTCGAAGCAATAAAAGATGTTGATAGAAACATACTTTTGTTTTTTCCTTTTTAAAAAAAAAACACATCAACAAAACCTAATCTCTGTAAAATTTAACTAAATGGTAGTGGTAAAGGATAAGAAAAAAATTCCAGAATTTTGTGTCTTTTTTGCTGTTGTTGTTGTTGGATATTACACATGCATACTTCTTATTTGAAATGAAAAGAGAATTTTTTCTATGACATACACAGTACTAGGTTTTAATGGCTGGTTTGATTGAAGTTCCTTCAGAAACGCAACATCATCCTTGCTGGGAATTAGCAAATAGATGAAGCCATTAAAAATCTTCCATTAAGTGGAGGGAAATCATTTCTCTTTTGTAAAGTAGCAGCAAGCAGAAGTCATTGTGCCCTCAGCCATGTTTGGCAACAGGAGAGAAAATTCAGTGCATTCTCCCTGCTTTTTGAGCTACTGTCAGGGCTTGCAGCCTTCCATCTCTGTTAATACATTATGGTCCCCCTTCCAAGGAATAGTTCTGTCTATATTATTCCGAGAGATTCAGAGTGGAAGGGGGAGCCTGGGGAATTTCCTAGAGATGAAGCCAGCGCAGATGCATTCTGATGGAAAACTCATTTGCTTCTTCAGAAGCACGTCCTGTCCTGTTCCCTCTTGACCGCTGGGCGCCAGTGGGCGATTCTTAGCAAAAGACAAACTAGTAGGTGGATAAGCAAAGCCAGAGCAGGACAATCCATGCATTAATGCATCGCTTTGATCTTGCTTTTCAAGTGTTTTCCCATCCCAGTAACTCATTCCTCCAGATAATTGGAAAAAGCGCTTCCACTGGCTTCCGGCCCAGGGCCTGCTCCCCTTCAAGGAAGCCGTCTCCAGAACACACCTGTGCTCTACTAAATACTCTTCTTCCCTGGAACACAGAGGAAGTAGAAAGGCATTCTGAACCACCCCAAACTGCTTGGAGTACCACCTACCAGCAGCGCTTCTCATGGGTTTGATCACTCTCATCACAGTGTCTTGTCAACGCCTTCTGAACTTTAGAGACAAGGTGTCTCTGAACCTTTAGTTGGGGGAATCATGACAGCAACAGCTTTTGGCTCCATCATTAAAACTATAGGATCATCACCGGCATGATAAGTTTTATCATCAGTTGTTGCAGGATGTTTGATCCCATGTGAACCCTGAGATGCGAATTTGTTTGGTGTGGTTCAGCCCCAACACCTTTTTTTTTTTTTTAGAGTAAAAGTGAGTTTTATTCTTTTTTTTTTTATTAATTTATTCATATTACATCTCGATTGTTAGCCCTTCCCCTGTTTCCTCCCATTCTTCCCTCTCTCCCATTTCTCCCCTTCTCCCCTCCCCTATGTCTGTGACTGAGGGAGACCTCCTCCCCCTTTATATGCTCTCAGAATATCAAGTCTCTTCTTGGTAACTAGCTGTCCTTCCTCTGAGTGCCACCAGGTCTCCCCATCCGGGGGACATGGTCAGAAAAGGGGCACCGGAGTTTGTGTGAGAGTCAGATCTCACTCTCCACTCAACGGTGGAGAATATCATGTTCGTCGGCTAGGTCCTGGCAGGGGTTTGAAGCTTACTGCCTATATTCTCCTTGGCTGGTGCCTTAGTTTGAGGAGGACCCCAGGATCCAGATCTGCCTGTCATAAAGTTCTTCTTATAGGTTTCCAGGACCCTGTGGGTCCTACTATTTCCTCCTTCTTCCATGCTACTCTTGCCTAAAGTCTCAATCGGATATCCTCTCCTCTGACCCACTTTCTTGGTAAGTAAAGATTTTTATGGTACGTATCCCTTGGACTAGTGTTTTGATATAAGTGAGTATATACATATGGAGAAATAAAAAACCCAGAATAGCAAAAACAATCCTATACAACAAAAGATCCTCCGGAGGAATCTCCATACCTGATCTCAAGCTGTACTACAGAGCAACAGTAATTAAAACAGCATGGTACTGGCAAAGCAATAGACTGGTGGATCAATGGAATCAAATCGAAGACCCAGAGATGAATCCACACACATTTGCTCACTTGATTTTTGACAAAGAAGCCAAATCTATTCAATGGAAAAAGGATAGCATCTTCAACAAATGGTGCTGGTCTAACTGGATGTCTACATGTAAAAAAATGCAATTAGACCCTTATTTGTCACCATGCACAAAACTCAAGTCCAAGTGGATTAAAGACCTCAACTTAAAACCAGAGACATTAATTCAGTTAGAGGAAAAAGTGGGGAAGAGCCTGGGATACATAGGCACAGGAAATAACTTCCTGAACAGTACACCAACAGCCCAGGCCTTAATGTCAACAATTAATAAATGAGACCTCATGAGGCTGAGACGCTTCTGTAAGGCAGGAGACACTGTCAAGAGAACAAAGCGACAGCCTACAGACTGGGAAAAGATCTTCACCAACTCTTCATCTGACAAAGGTTTAATATCCAAAATATATAAAGAACTCAAGAAATTAAACACCACAAAACCAAACAACCCAATTGCGAAATGGGGCTTGGAACTTAACAGAGAATTCTCAACAGAGGAATACCAAATGGCTGAGAAACATTTAAAGAAATGCTCATCCTCGTTAGTCATCAGAGAAATGCAAATCAAAACGACACTGAGATTCCATCTTACACCCATCAGAATGGCTAAGATCAAAAACTCAAATGACACCACATGTTGGCGAGGATGTGGAGAAAGAGGAACACTCCTTCATTGCTGGTGGGAATGCAAACTAGTACAACCACTTTGGAAAGCTATCTGGCACTTTCTCAGAAAAATGGGAATAGGGCTTCCTCAAGACCCAGCCATCCCACTCCTTGGAATATACCCAGAAAATGCCCTACCACATAACAGGGACATATGCTCAACCATGTTCATAGCTGCTCTATACATAATAGCCAGAACATGGAAACAGCCTAAGTATCCCTCAGTAGAAGAATGGACTAAGAAACTGTGGTATATTTACATGATGGAATACTACTCAGCTATTAAAAACGAGGAATTCCCGAAATTTGTGGACAAATGGATTGATCTAGAAATTATCATAATGAGTGAGTTCACCCAGAAGCAAAAAGAGACAAACAGTATATACTCACTTATATCCAACACACACCTTTATTTCAAGAGCTTTCCGTTTATTGTAAACAGGAGCTTGTGGTGTGGCTCGGCCCTAGCACACACCTTTAATCTAAGAGCTTTCTGTACACAGGATTTAATAAAAGTAACCCTAGGCCAAGAGGCAGGGTAAGAAACCAGCTGACAGGGATTAAGTAGATTAAATAAAAAGGAGAGACTTTGCAAGAAGAGCAGGCAGGACAGTGGGGAAGAAGGAGCCCTCTGGTCCTTAGCTCTTGGCTTTTTCCTCCTGGGTTGTTGGGTGAGCTAGCAAGCTTTTGGCCTTGGGCTTTTTGGGCTTTTGGCTTAGGCTTTTGACTTCAGGGCATAAACTAGGGAGGAAGGTCATCTGGATGCTTTCTCTGCCTCTGTGAGCCAGCATTTTTTACCCCAGCATCTGGCTCCTGAGTCTTCACTGATAAAATTGAAGGCTTGGGATTTTTCTTTCTCTATAACAACAATCAATAACAAAGTGGATTTGGGGTGGGGGGATTGGGTAAATACAGGAAATTGCTTTCATATTTATATGAGAAATAGGATCAAAACAAGCAGAGATTTACAAAGCATTTTTTTTTTTTTTTTTTTTTTGGATTGCTGAATTTTTAGCTTTGGTTACAAAGGCCATGAGAAGCAAACCCAGGCCAAAGTAAGAGAGCACCCTAACCAAGAAACAGGACAAAGTGTCTAGTGCAGGAAACAGTGTGGAAACAGTGTGAAGCGCCTGAGCTTTCACTCTATTTACAGCTAACTTTATGGGTACCGGTAGCGGACAAGAGTGCTAGGCCAGAGGCAAAGGACAACTTGTGTCGTCAACAGCAGGAACCACTGTCAAAATAGGACCTGCACTGGAGGAATGGTAAGCTTTGGACCACGGATCTTAAGAAAGAGCAGCAAGGATGCTTTGGTTTGCTCTTGAGTGAGAAGCGAAGAACAAAGTTTTAGAAAGACAAGTTGTAGAAATGCAGAGGGAAGGGTCCAAAGTAGCAGTCCTCAACCTGTGGGTCGTGACCATCAGAAAACCTATTTCTGACGGTCTTAGGAACTGAAATACGGTACATAGGTCTCTTTTCTCAGAGAACTTTTGTCAGGAGGGGGTCATGGGGAAAAAAAAAAGGCTTTTCTCTAGTTTGAGCCTTCAAGCCAGGGTCTACATGCCAAGTGCAAGTCCTTGGCTGACAGTGGACAGTGTCAATGAACTCTAAATAAGTACGTGAAAGGCCGGGCTGGTGGAGGATGGGCCTGTGCAGATTCAGTGAGGAACGTCAGTGAGCATTGATTCAATGTCATCTTCCCCACGAAGTTCAAGTGCAATGACCTGTTTTTCAGTCTAGCTTTTGCACTGGGTTTTATTCCTTTCACTTCTGGTTTGCTGGGTGGTTAGTTGGCTAGCTGGTTAGTATTTTCCTGTTTGTTTGTTTGTTTGTTTCCAGCACTTGTGACTGAACCCTGGCTTCATTAGGCAGATGATTTATCCCCGAGCTAAGCCCCAAACCTCCTTTGGCTACTTGGGGCAGTGCTCTGGAATATACCACAGACTACAACAACTCTGGGAGTCCAGCTCTGGGCTTCGCCTGATCTTTTAGAGTCTAACCTTGTCCCATCTCCAATCCCTGGCACACACGTAACATCTCTGACCATTCAGCACAGCTGTATCTGGAAGGCTGCTCGATCTCGGCACCACCACAAGGCATCATGGACTCGCAGAGTACAGTCCTTAGGGCATTCTCGTCACTAAGACCACAAAGTGGAATTACACAATCTGCCTTGACAACCACACATGCCGATGACATCTACCCCACCGGCACTGCTCTATAGCCTCTGGATGCTACTGTTAAGGGTGCAGTGTGACAGTGTGGACACTGGGGACTCGAGCCTCACCTACGGCCACTGGGCAGCTACACTCTGTTTTCCACCCTTGATGACCTTCCAACTTCTCAGGCATGGCACGTCACATGTTCACAGCCCTTGGCTTTACTCCATCCATTCTAGAAGCTTCTTTTTCCGGAGACACTTCCCTGATCACTTCCCTGTCTTCCAAGTCCTAGCTCTAGGCTGGTCATTGTTTTCTGGCCCCATATTCCCTGCATCATAGGTTCTTCCATCATGGTGATTTGATTTGTCCTCTGAATCAATACATGACATACATGGCAGATGTTCTGGTTTGGATTTTGATTGTCACCCAAAGGCCTGGCTTTTAAGGCTCTTCTACAGGGTGGTACTGGTGGGAGGTACCTGGATCTTTAGGAGGTGTGGCTTAAGGGTTGCTTTTTAGGTAACTAGCGGGATGTCCCTGAAGGGACTGTGGAGTCCCAGCCTCTTTCTGTCTTACTTTACCACATGTACAGGCCCAAAGCAACAGGACTAGTCAATCATAGACTGTAATTACAAAAGTAGGAATGAAAACAAACCTCTCTCTTTGTAAGCTGATTGTCTCGGGCACTTTGTTACAGTAACAGAAGCTGTGGTGATGGTGACTGTACTAGTTACTTTTTTCATCGCTTTGACAAAACACCTGATGGAAACATCTTAAGGAAGGGAGGGTCTTGGCTGGCTCACAGTGTGAGGGTGGTGTCCCTCAAGGTGAGGGAGGAGTGGCTGCAAATCAGGAACCAGGGAGTAACTTCTTAGACAGCCAATGGGATGATGCCAACTCATATTTGGGGTGGGGCTTCCCATCTTTGTTCCCTCTACCTATAAACTCCATGACAGTCTTGCCAGAGAGGTTTTGCTTTTAAGTGATTCTAGATCCTGCCAGGTGGACAACTGATACCACCGTCCCCAGTACTATTTCCGTTTTATTCCGTGACATTGTTGTTCCTGCCACAAGACTGAGTGAATGCCTGAGAATAGTGTTTGAGCCCAAATCCTGGAATCTGCTGACTCTCCCAACACAGGCTTCACTCCTGTTTAAGGTCGCGAACTTTGGTGCCCCATATTTGAACACTTCCCCGTGAGGGGGAGGCCTGGTGGCACTCAGAGAAAGAATAAGCAGGCTACCAAGACGAGACTTGATAGCCTATGACCATAAAGTGGGGGAAGAGGTCCCCCTCTGTCACAGACCTAGGGCAGGGGAATAGGGGGAAAGCGAGAGGGAGGGAGGAACGGGAGGATACAAGGGATGGGAAAGCAATTGAGATGTAATCAAAATAAATTAAAAAAAAAAAAAAGACAGCCCCTTGCTCTGAGGTTTGCTGCTGGGGTCAGATGAGATAATGAAGGCAGAAGCAATCTGTAAGCTCTGCAGATGTCGTTACTCAGCGTCTCAGCCCTGTGTGCGCCACTTGCCATCTGTTCATTCCGTTGCACTCTGTGACGCTTGAATATCTTTCATATGCAGATTTTGTGATCATGAAAATTGTAAGTTAATTTTTTTCCTCTTGCAATGTTCCCTCACTTCCTGTTATCCAAAAGAAAGTTAAAGAAAGTTTAGGGGTAGCAGCTTTGTCACATACTGATTGGTTTAGTTTCATGATTTCTAGCACCAAGCAGTCATCTAGCAAGCAGTCTTGCTATTCTTTTGTGTATGCATGTGTGTATGTATGGTATGCATATATTTGTGTGTGTTTGGCACACATGTGTGAGTGTGTGTGTGGAGACCAGAGATTAACTTCTCAAGCCACTCCAGGTATTGTTCATGCTTTCCCCCCCTTTCTTATTCAGAGTCTTTTATTGTTTTGAAACTTGTCAGTTGGGCCATATGTCTCTATGATCTAACTAAAAACAATGGAAATTACTAGATATGGGTATGTTATAGTTTTCATGCATGTTAACAAAATGTTTTCTTTTACAAGCTGAATTAAAATTTATTTTACCTCTTTTAAATAATGCTCAAAAATTTAAGTGTGTGTGTGTGTGTGTGTGTGTGCACGCACGCACGCATGTGTGTCTACTCACCCATGTACATGTGTGTGCCTGTGTTAGTCTATGTGCATCATGTGGAGCCAGGCTCCTGCAGAGGCCAGAGGACATTGGATCCCGCAGAACTGGAGTCACAGGAAACTTTAAGCCACCTGATTTGAGTGGTAAGAACTAAGCCAGGTTGTCTGCCACAGCATAGGCACTCTTAATCACTGAGCCATCTCTGCAGCCTCCGGGAAATAGATCCATAAGAAATATCCACGTGGCCTCATCCAGAGAAACATGAAGAGAGGAGGCAAGTGGGCATGGGTCTAACATACATAATCAAATATAAATGTAGCCGCACAAACAATGGAAGGGAGAGAAACTTGCTAAAAATATTCTAAATCTGATTATAAATGTCAAGAATGTTCAAGAAGCTCTATGACTTCCATAAAGAATAAAAGAAGAGAAACACACCAGGCGCACGCATGCTTTTATGTCATTAACAAAGGAATTCATAAAAAACCCAAAGTAAAGCAAAGATGCATTGTTTGAAGAATAAAACAAGGACGAAGAATTGCAGTCTTGGAAGTCAAAGCTGAAGACAAAGGAAATATGGTTTTAAATTCTTAGACAAATGACTCTGCCCAAGAATACACTCCCCAAAGTGATAGAGAAGTCTCAGAAACAAAGGACCTTGCTGGGATATGTTAGATGTGCAGTCTACAGTCACATGCTGGAAGAAACCACAGCAAGGTCTCCATAGAAGGCAAACAGCTCAGGCGATGAGGGAAGGGAAGAGGCATGGATGATGCCTTGTGCTGGCTGAGGGCGGAGATGCACAGACAGGGAGCATCAAGATGCCTCCCAGACATCTTGGCTGACCTGGCCATTCACAAGCATCTTGGTGCATTAGCAGCCGTGAACTCTGAGTTGTCGCCTTCATGCCGTGGGACTTCAACACAGCCGAGCAACCAAAGCTGCTTGGGATTTTCACCACCTGGACCACTCTTGTTCATCTCTGACTGCCTTCTTAGCATGCAATAGCCTGAGCCTTGGCAAGTGCCCTGCAGGGAGAGTTTGTGCGGATATTGGGGTGCCCTGAAGGGAGATTTTTGTGCAGATATTGGGGCTCCATCTCTTCTAGTCCTGGTCATCATGGGTGTTCACCCTCTCAGATCAACTAGCTTGCCGTGACCGCTGGCTGCTGCTTCCTGCCCATTCCAAATTCTGCATCCTTCCTGTGGACCACTGGGTTATCTAATACGAGGAAAGAGCTGTGGGTCTGCACCGTGTACTTCAGCGTCTTCTCTTTCTCCCGCACCCTCTCTCTGCTTACTAATGCTGTACTATAGCTCAACATCAGGCGCTATAGGATTTTTTTCCTTTCTTGAATTTTACCTAACTTCTACGTCACTTTTGACAGAGGTCTGACAGACGTCTGACTCAACATACTCTCACCATCCCAAACCTGGAGTCCACTCAATACACTCTGTCTTCTAAAGCACCATTAAGAGTGCGTGATAAATGTTTAATTAAGAAGTAAGTCCAGGGGCTGGAGAGATGGTTTAGTGGCTAAGGGCACTTGCTGCTCTTCCCAAGGTCAGCTCCCCGCCCCAGCCTCGGGAGGCTCCCAGCCACTTGTGACTCCAGTTCCAGAGGATGCAGGACCTGTTTTGGTTTCCAGGTGCCCATACACACGTAGCATATTCTCTCTCTCTCTCTCTCTCTCTCTCTCTCTCTCTCTCTCTCTCTCTCTCTCCCTCCCTCCCCCCTCTTATTTTCTCCCTTATGCGTGCACGCGCGCGCACACACACACACACACACACACAGAGTATTTCTGCAGACACAGGAAGGATTCCCACATGGGAACAGTGTCGACTCATCAGGAAGACAGAACACACTGAGGCTGGTAGCTGGACCACGCCACCCCCATCTTCCTCTCCATGTAATGGAAATACACGGCTATAGAACTCTACTAGAAAGAACACATATGGCACCATATGTTGATTTGTAATAGTGTTTTTTTAAAGTTATAAAAATTTGTCATGTACATACCAGAGAAAATTCAGCACTCCCCCCCCCCCCAAAAGTCCTTTAGGAAAATTTGATAACTGAAAAAAAAAAAAAAAAAAAAAAAAAAAAAAAAAAAAAAAACAAGTTGAAAGTAGGCAAAGAATTTGTAATAAAAATATTCATTAAATGTATTCATTGAAATATGCAAAATTTCACTATCACATATCTTGCTTTGTATGACTCAGTGTCTATTTCCTATCAATCAGATTCAATTGCTTTCATCTGTTTTAGAATATTTACTTCTTTTTAAAATCGAATTCTGAGCTATAAATAGGTACCTGCATATCCACAAGTAAGATATCCTGCTTTTTTTTCCCCTCAAAATTTCTGGACTATACAACTAAACCTGGACTTCAGATAGGAATTCAAGCCCGTGGTTATGTACCTCAGCAGCAGGCTTGGGAGGACTTCCACAGTGTGGCCGGGAGCTCCTCACTCACCGTATTCTTAGACCTGAAATCATGCAGAGTCCCCTCACTTCCCTCAGTTCCCACGCTGGACCCTCGCTCTGACCTTGGTCACGGTGCCATCTGCGTGTTCTGCACTCACGTACTGACTTTGAAATCTGTGCTTTACAAGCGGAGGGAAACCCAGCACAGAGGAAAACAGAGTGAGGCATGGGGTGGCACCAACGGCGCCCTTCTACGCTTGTTTTCCACACTGGATTGCAGCCCTCCATCGAGGCCTCCTCGTATATTGGTTTCTAGTGCGTCACGAAGCATCACTCGGTTCCCTGGCTGCGGAGACCAGAACAGCCGCGAAGTATGGAAGGTGCCGGCTTCTCCTCTCTCTGCTCTCCCCCTACAACGCCAACATCAAGGACCGGCAGGCACAAGCGTCCATCTTCTCCACTATCATCTGTCACCGTTTGTCAACAACAGAAGGCGGACCCTCTTTGCAAAGTCGGGCGAGCACAGCTTTGACGTCTGCTAGGGTGATACCCTGTAAACCAGAAGGATTTCCAGTTTCCTAGTGTGGTCACCACCTTGCTTTCCGGGATCGCTTCTTCCCAGTGTTTGCCGAGTTTAACTTGAGCTCTGTCGCAGGTGACTTCAGCTCCTACCTTGTAGTGGAATTTCAGTGGCCAGAACCCTTAGAGCTGGAAGAACAGACTTTTTTTTTTTTTGCTTTTCGAGACAGGGTTTTTCTGTGTAGCCTTGGCTGTCCTGGACCTGCTTTGTAGACCAAGCTGGCTTCGAACTCACAGCGATCCACCTGCCTCTGCCTCTTGAGTGCTGGGATTATAGGTGTGTGCCACCACTCCCAGCAGAAGAACGGACTTTTTAAAGTGGGGTTTTCCATATCCAGCATTCCTCCCATTTCCCCTGAAAGGTGAAGCAGAGGAAGGGAAGCGCGGGTGGGCAGGCACTGTAGCGTGTGAGGAAGGTGTGTGATGGCTGTTCGTGTTTACGGGAAGGCGGGTGGAGGATGAGAGTCATCGGCATCTCATAAAGGATGTCTGCTAAGCATCTATGTCCAGAGGGGCTCGACACAACTTGGCAGAGGCTATCCAATAGACTTCTCCGGCTCACCTGGCTCTCACAAGCCTATTGCCCAGGTCAAACACCACCAGCATACAGAGCTCAGACCCGCAGCCTGGGCTCACCGAGCCACAAGCAAGCTCACTACTAAATATATTTTATCGGCATATTCATCAGAGAAATCAGCATAAATATTTAACACAACACAAAAACTTTGACAACCTTAAAGAGAGCCATATGGAGGCTTCTTTCCTAACACACAGATCACTGGCATTTTTCCCATTGTATGTAGCACTCTTCCTTTTACATGCCTACCTTTTCCATCCAACCTAAAGATTTTTTTTTTTTTTTTTTTTTTTGTCAACTGTAGTTTAGTGGCTGGCGATCAGTTTGTGTTGGTGTCACGGCATGCTTCCATCTCTGAGCTGTGTCACAGTGACCAGAAGATCAGACGACTGCCCTCCTGTGCAACCTGTGCTCTCTGGCTCAGCTCCTGCTGCTGGTCAGAAAAGATGGCCATCCACCTAACTCACTTTATAGGTGGCCGTTCTGAGTGCCGGATTCTACGGGAAGGGATGGGAGGGGAGTTTGAACAAGCTTAGGAGTGAAGAAGTGGCTACTGAACGAATTCATTGAATCAGGAATAAAAATCTGCTGTCATAATCCTCCTAATTATCTCTGTATACCCCATGTCCAAAGTACCAATTCCATTAAACCTGAGGGGTTTGCTAGACGCCTCATCCACTCACAGCTGCCTTTGGTGTCTAGTCTGTTTCCCTCTCCACAGCTCTATCCCAATAATTAAGAGTATTAAGCCCTGATGCATCAGGGGGGAAAAAGCAGGCTACCCCTCTCACAGACTGTACTGTGAATAGGAGTAGCCAGACTGAGACTCCAGATCTAGGCTTTTATTTAGACTTTTTTACTGTGATACCTAAAATCTAAGCTGTAGCACAAAGTGTGCCAAAATGATGCACAGATCAAATATCAATTCAGCAGCCACTTTAGAGAATGCACTGCTACTAAGCTATTTAGACATTTTAACAGTATACTGTTCTAATGTTCTTTTCATGAAGTAAAGCTATTTGTTGTAGTGTGTATATAGGTTTCTACATGTATGTTAAAATAATACATAATAGTAACATTGCAGAGCAGCCTTCCAGCTATACACTGAGAACACATAGAATCCTGCTGTCAATACCTTCCTCCTTTTACTCTACCCGGCCGGAACACACACAAGCCAGGTAGTTACAGGGTTGTGATGGTTTGAACCAGAGCAAATGGCCCAACACTTGATCTCCAGCAGGTGGCGCTGTTCTGGGAGGCTGTGAAGCTCAGGAGGAGGGATGGGGTGTGCTGGCGGAAGTCACTGGGACACACTTCCTTTCTTTCTGCTTCCTACCTACTGCTGGGCTATGAGGTATTGGGCACCATGCAGATGACAAGCCTTGCCCTGGGCCCAAAGAGATAGAACCAGTCCACCACAGACAGAAACCCAGCAACCCAGCACTAAGCTCCCGTTCTTTCTGAGCTTGCTGTCGGGTCTTTGGTCACAATGGAGGAAAAGTAATAAAAATGGGAAATTAGTTCCCCAGATTTATTGCTGCAACTAGATATCCCCTCACAAGGTTCACTTTTGTCGAGGAAATTGTAACTGAAGTGGAGGGTGAATGCTTCTCTCTTTTTCAGCAGGAGGCTAGATCAGCTCCCTCACACTCTAACAAGGCGCCGCAGCACACACAATGGAGGCTTAAACTGAGCTTGCTGCCCAGGGGCCTCTTCTCTGCCACTAACCTCAGAGTCACAGGTTGCGGACTAGGAACATGGTTCCTAAATGAGATAAAGTCACCTGCAGTAACACAGAGTTGCACTGTTATGTACTGCTGTCATGACTTTACATTGAAACCATCTATTCTTGATAACACGTGTCATAGAAGAAAGCAGGAGGCATAAGCATGATCAGCTTTTGACAATAAAATAATATAATAAGCAAACACCAGAAACGGCACCATTGCTCTATATTACAGGCAAAGCCCCTTCCTGGAACCACACAGTAAGTGAGATAGATTCAGGCTGCAAAGCCAAAGCCAAGGAGAATCAGAATAAACGCAGGGGATCCATAGGGTTCAGGCTACTGTAGCCCGAAGACACTGTGCACCAGGAAATAGGAGCACCAAGGGCAACCTGAGAAAACATGAGGGACACCGAAAATCACTTGTCATCCATTTCTGCAGGCTCAGCATGTTAGGATTAATCTAAGCCCAACTCAAAATGTTCATCAGATGGCATCTGAAATGAGCATGTAACACGTTCACATGTCCTTAGTCTCTAAGCCATGAAGAACAGCACTTATTTGCGTGTGTGTGTGTGTGTGTGTGTGTGTGTGTGTGTGTGTGTGTGTATGAAAGCCTATACTCTAGAGGGTCTCTCTCTCTTTCTGAGACAGGGTTTCTCTGTGTAGCCTTGATTCTCCTGGACTCATTTTGTAGACCAGGCTGGCCTTGAACTCACAGAGATCTGCCTGCCTCTGTCTTCCTGAGTGCTAGACTACAGGCATGCGCCACCACACCTGGTTTTCTAGAGGGCTTCTCTACTTGGCTAGTCCCCGAATAACTGGGAAAGACACCTCTTGGATTCATAAAAGCACAGTAATTAAGCTAGTTTGCTATTTCCCAAGTACACACCCCTATGTTCCTTGCCTTAACCCTTCCTATCTGGGCTGCTTCCGTTCCATCAGGCCATCCCCCATGGCCACGTGCTCACTGTCAGTACTCCCCCATGGCGGCTGACTTCCTCCTCTCCAGCTTTCTTTCCTCCCTACTACATCTCAGCTTCCTCTCTCTCCTTTTCCCTTGTGGTCCCTCTCTGACCCCAAACCCAGGAATTTAAGCTCCGCCTACTCCTCTTCTGCCCAATCACAGGCTTCAGCAACTTTATTTACCAATTAACTTTAAATTAGATAGAGCAATGTTTGCACAACAAAGACCAGTATTTGTGAGAATGTGCTCATCTAGACAGCAACAAGACCACAGGGTGGGGGGAGGTTGTGGGGGTGGAGGAGTGGGGGGTGGGGGGGAGGGGGGGCAGTAATTAGCATTAGAATACACACCTGCTCAACCCCCAACTGGATTAATCCAGGGATGCCTGTTTTCTAGGAGGATGTGCAGTTTGTACTTCTGTGCTTCAGGAGGCCCACAGCATCCACAGATTGGGTCTCCCGTGTGTGTGTGTGTGGGGGGGGGCACTGACTGAACCAGCTCGCTATGGACACTGAGGACGGACTGTATCTAGAACAGAAAGATATTAGAGGTGGTAGAGACTTGGGGGAAGCTCGTGTGGAACTGATAGGAAGAATTCTCTCAGGAGGCAGGAGTGGAGAGTCAGCAGCTGACAAGAGGCAAGAGTTTTGTTACCTCTGCTAGGAAGGAAAAAAAGAAGGTGGGAGAAGGGGAAAGAATAAAGAATGGGGGAATGAGGAAAAGAAAGAAAGAGGGCAGAAGAGAGGGAGGGAGGGGAAGAAGGAAGGAGGGAAGGAGGGAGGAGGGAGGGAGGGAGGGAGGGAGGGAGGGAGGGGTGAAGCCAGTGCTAGGCATGGTAAGAGATGAGACTAGAAGGTTTTTTTGGAACTCCACTCATTTTGTGCTAAGGGAGGAGGCGTGAGCTTTGAGATGCAAGAAGCACAGTGAATGGTGATAAGCGAGGGGGAGAACAGAGAACCGGGTGTGTACGAGTCTCTGTGATGTGTGCTTGAGTGCCTGAGACCTGCACTCTTGTGGGTATTAAATGTTGTTGAGATTACTGAGGTGGCTCAGCTCATCACAGGCTGAGGGCCTCTTTAGCTAGGCAGTATGCTGGATCATCCACAGGCTACTTGTAAACAAAGAATCACAATTTTTGGGTGAAGCTTAAAATATTTTGCACAAAATACCTGGCATCATGTATGTGTCTATGTGTATACATACAAGCATATAAACATACACATATGAATACATTAAGACATATATACATATGTACATATAATGATATTTTTGCCTTCAAGGGTACATTAAATATAACTGAAATAGGGATGGAGACACGGCTCAGTGGTTCAGGGTACTGTTCTTACAGAAGACCTGAGTTTAGTTCCCAGTACCCACAACAGGAGGCTTACACCTGCCTGCAACTCCAGTTCTCGAACAGCTGGTACCCACTTCTGGACTCTATAGCTATTTGTATCAACACATCTACATACCCTACACCCTGCATACAAAATGTATAAATAAAATAAATTTTATTTATTTATTTATTTTTTAGGATAGGATCTCACTATGTAGCCATGGCTGTCCTGGAACTCACTATGTAGACCAGATTACCCTCAAATTCATTACGCAGATTCACTTGTCTCTGCCTCCCAAATGCTAGGATTAAAGGCGTGTGCCACTATGCCCAGTTAAAAGTAGGATAAATCTTTAAAATAACTGAAAGAATGTTTTATCTTAAGATGTTCACTATTTTTACAACATTCGTATTTTGTGTATTTAGCTTGCTATTTCAAAGTAATAAATTATATCTTTGTTTGTGTAGGAGGTTTTTCATTTTTTAAAGCCATTTTAGCTTCGCTGGCTTTAAAAATATTATGAGTTGTGAGTACAGTGAGATCTATTGATATGATCCATAATTATAATGGATAAATACGAAGACACTAGTTTGCTATATCCCTGCAGTAATTGAATCAGGGCATTGGAGGGACTGACATTAAAATGACTAACTGCGAGTTTCCAACTCTCCTTATTGTTAGTAAGAGCCAAAGGCATCTCATAAACTGGGTGGAGGGAGGAGCTGTGGACAGGAATCTAGTTAAAATCGGTTGTAAATCTCTCAGTCAGCACATCGGCTGACAACCGGTTGGAGGAATAGGAATTACTTTGGTAATTTTAAGTGAAAAGTTGTTTACTGTGGAGAATTAGATACACACACACTGCAAATCTTGAAAATGTGCTAAGTTAACTTGAGGCTCCTCAAAAACCTTCCTAGAATAAAATAATTGAGCTGCTCATGACTCTCTTCACTGCCATCAGGGCGTGGGGCTGGGGAAGGATGGCAAGAGTGGCTGGGTTCAGGGGTGACTGGCTGCAGTTTTGTTCCCAGCTTCTTACTGCACCCCTCCTGTGCTTAAACAAACCAGAGGGCAGTCTTATGCAAGTTGAAAAGAAAAACAGATTAGGTGAAAATCCCCAAGGCCACCCAGAGCACAGGTCGAGGACAACTCCTGTGGTTTAGGTTAGGCAAGGACCAGAAACAGGGAGCTTAATAAGAAAAGGAAAGCTCAGCCTGGAGATACACATAGCATTTAGGGGATCTTTGCTCATCTTCCAGAGGTCCCACAGTCTGTTCCCAGCACTCATGTTGGACGGCTGACAGCAGCCTGTATGTAAGCCAGCTCCAGAAGATCTCATACCCTTTTCTGGATTCCACCAGTACCTATATGCACAGATACATAGACATACAAATACACATAGACGCAAAATGCATACACACACTAAATTGTTTTTATTATTATTTAAAAGAATGAACAAGGCACTCCCAAGAACAGAAGTGGGCTAGTGAGCTGGAGAAAGGGCCCAGCACCCTTGACAGCAACACAGTTGGCAGCTGAATGCTAAAAGGCTGATGCCACTCATGACCAATGCTACCACACCCACAGAGCTGCCAAGGGGACACCAGCATGTCTTTACAGGAAGGCTGTGTCTCTGCACTTTGCTTGCCTGTTGCAACCCACCCGAGCCTGTTTCATTTCTGTCTTCACAACTCTCACGACTGGATCAGCCAGCACAAGCAAAACCACAGATCTCACTTGTCCATGTGTAACATCAGTGTCACACTAGCAGAGAGCACCACAGAATAGACCAGTCTTCCGTATCCATCCCAGCAGGAGCCCCAAACCACAGCGCGAGAGTCCCTAATAGGAAGTCATCTGTGGGAAACCACAGACTCACTCATAGAAATGGGAAGTTGGTTTGTGCTGCCTGGGGTTGGGTGTGGTGAGATGACGAAGGGCGCTTTCATGCCATTTGAGGAAGTTCAGTGTGAATACAGTTAACAAGACCATAATTCACACATGGAATCTGTTTGAAAGGGTCCATTTACCTTATCTTTCTTTTATAATAGTAAAAAATAGTTAAAAATGAGCAGAGCTGTACAAAGGGCTTCCCACTGGGAGCACAAGGGTGTGGCATGCAAAGACTCAGGCATGCAAAGTCACTTGTTAGCCATTTTCGTAACACACACACACACACACACACACACACACACACTTGTTTGGGGGACTAGTTTGTAGTCTGTTTTATTTATTTATGAGGGTAAGGTTAAAACCAGCTTAAAGCAGCTGTGCTTACCATCTTTCTGTTGCTAATGCAAATCTTTAAGGTAATTTATAAAAAGTAGGATGTTATCTTGGGTTCACACTTGTGCGGGATTCTATCCATGGCAAAGGAGTGTAGGTAAGTAGCCCACTGTGGTGAGGTCACACTGTGGAGCCAACTGCTCATTTCATGGTGGGGTCGGGGGAGAAGGGGGACATAGGGAGCCCACAATCTCTACCATGGGCGCACCCCTCAATGATCTAAAGCCCTTATAGTCAGCCCAGCCTTTCAAAGGACCCATGACCTCCTTGTAGGGTCCTGTTGGAAACCAAGCCTGTAATGCATGACCAAGTCCATGGCCTAGAGAAGATTTCTAGTCCACGTCATAAGAGACAGATCTACCTATAAAAAGCAAGAAATGTTTCTTTTATACTAGTAGCTGCCCTGAGGTTAGAGGACACATACCAGAGAAGCGCTGTGTGCAAACACAACCCCGGAGTTGAACTCAGAGACATCTTATTAAACTAATCTGTCCACAGAGAACCTAGAATATCATCTCCAATGGCAGAACCATAGAATTCAACGCCTTTAGGACACCCACCCAGCTCATTAACTCTCATGAACTACCTGTGTTGCTCTCGTCCCTTCTGTCACCCTTGCATTTGCTCCCTCCTGTTCTCACACACTCTCTCACAGTTGCTTTTCTCTCTCCATGGACAATTTCTCGCTAAATTGTGCAGATGGACCCCAAACTCACAGCCATCCTGCCTCAGTCTCCCCAACTCTGAGATTATAGATGCCTCACTTAGTTTTCTTCAGTTGATGTTTGACAAACTGATCTGAAAATTTAAGATACACAGAGAACAAGAAGGATTATGACAGGAAAACTGAATTTGATCTTTTGGCTAAAATATATGTATTTGTAGGTAAAGCATAGCACACCCTAAGACTAAAACCCAATCCTCTGGAGATTGTAAACAGCCACAACGCCCACATCCTCAGCCGGCAGCAGCAAACCCACAACGATACAAATCTCTTGTGTGCTTCAGATCAAGAACTGCTTTCATATTTCTTTCTTTCTTTTTTGAGACAGGGTTTCTCTGTGTAGCCTTGGCTGTCCTGGACTCACTTTGTAGACCAGGATGGCCTGGGACTCACAAAGAATCGCCTGCCTCTGCCTCTGGAGTGCTGGGATTAAAGGCATGGGCCACTACTGCCTGGATCCTATTTCTTAAGATCCATGTCTGTATGTGTGTATGCTGATTTCTGCAGGGAGAAAAATATATGAAAAGTATTTGGCTACATTATTGTTGTGAAACAACAAAATTTAAGGGACTGACTTGATTGGATACTCCCAAGTTCAGGATCAAAAGCACGCAGACACATCTTTGGATTGTCTGTCTTCAACTTGTGAATATTTTTACTTGGAATTTCTAGATCTTATGCTGTCTGGAATATAATTTTTACTTCTCAGAGATGGACGTGGCATCTTTGGAAAAGCCAACTAGACATGACCCATGTCTTATATCCATAATTGATATTTCCCTTGGGCATTCAAGAATGTAGTATTCTACTGTGTTTCATTCCATCCAGCTTTCTCCTTTTTTTCCCCAGAGGATGTAGCTAACAGCCTTTGAAGAGGAAACTTCTCCCCCTACCTCTGAATGCAAGCATATTACAGAGGAAGCCATGACTTCACCACCATCCCCCAGAGTATATCTCTTAACAAAAGGCATTTTGGTACACAGATGGGTCTTTGTGCATGTTTCTTATCTCAACCCAATGTCAGGGTCAGTTCATCGCGAACTTTTTACCCACCCTGGATTCCTTCACCTTCACGTCTGTTTTAGTCTTCTTTATAGATAGAATGATGGTTCCCAGAGCTTATCCTGATAATACCAAAGCTGTAGAATCACAGGAAACCTCGGATGGAAAATGCAGCCTATTCTTTGGTCTCCGGATGTCTGTACACTTGGTGTGGGGAGGGCAACACATCTGGATGGTGCTACATTTGCCAGAATCGTGGGTGGGAGCAGGGGTCCAGAGAGAGAGAGAGAGAGAGAGAGAGAGAGAGAGAGAGAGAGAGAGAGAGAGAGAGAGAGAGAGAGAGAAAAGAACCTGGGCTAATAGAAGGAGGGGAGTCCGGGATGAGGAAATGGTGGGAGGACCAGCAGACCACACACAGGAAATTCCCAGAGAATCCAGGGCCCAGAGAAGAGGTAGTGTGTGGAATATGGAGGGTCACAGCGAGGCTGGCATATGACACTAGGGTTGGGCTTGCTGAGGTGAAGACTAGATACCTCTAATGCTATCGGGCACACAGGATCTTCAAGCTCCTTTAACCAGTGAAAACCAGCAAAGGAAATTCCATCACTGCCGTCCTGTGATGGTAAGATGCTGCATATATCCCTGACTTTCAACTCGAGACATTTTGTCCAGTTATTTATGCAAATGAATGGCGGGGGGTATTGAAAGGAAGAGATGACAAAGGAGCCACAGAGTAGGGAGTCGCAGTATTGCAGATTAAATCTGGATGTTCCAATTACTATCTCCCAGTGGAGTGTGGCAAGGCAAGTCACTAACAGAATCTGTATTTCAGGTAGGTCCAGTGCCACTGCATGCCCCCAGAAGCATCCTATTTTCTGAGGCAGACTATAAAGAAGTAACTGTTTCTTCCTGACGTGTTCAGGAGGATTTATCTGTGCAAGCTGTGGAGCTGCTGTTGTCTGCTTACGATGAATATTAATAGTGACTCAACTGCTCTCTCTCTCTCTCTCTCTCTCTCTCTCTCTCTCTCTCTGTGTGTGTGTGTGTGTGTGTGTGTGTGTGTGTGTGCGCGTGTGTGTTTTCTTTCTCTTTCTTTTTCTCTATGTCCTTGATGTCCAGGAACCCACTTGCTATACCAGATCCACCTGCCTCTGCCTCTTTAGTGGTGGGATTACAGGAGTGAGCCCCAATGCCTGGTGATTCAATTTCTTTATTTGCTATATTCAGCTGTATATGAAGTAGTGCCCTTGGTTTTGTTTTGTTTTGCTTTGTTTTGTTTTATATTTTATTTCAAAAAGTCAGTCCACTTAGTGGAAATTAACTTTCTGTGTGTGTGTGTGGGGGGGGATTGGGAGGACTTTCTTTATGGCCAGCCCAAGGATAAGAAGTGATGAACTCTCTTCTAGAGATATTGACTGCATAGACCCCTGTACTCATTCCTGTGACAGCTTAGAGCAGGAAGGGCTCATTCTAGCTCACAGTGTGAGGAAGCCATGCATCATGGTAGCCGAAGCCTGCCAGTGACAGTGGCTCTACCCACAACGTCAGGAGCATGAGGTGGCTGGTCACACTTGACCTGCAGTCAGGGAGCAGATGCAGTTGCATGCTGGCTCTCAGTCTCTTCTTTCCTTTTTATTCAGTTTGAGGCTCCACTGCAAAGGAAGGTGCCACCCACATCATGGAGGGTCTTCCTCCCCCAGTTACAGCTGCTTGGCATGCCCTCCAGACTTACCCAGAGGTATGTCTCTAGATGATGCTAAGTTCAGTCAAGTCGGTGGTGGAGGTTGACACTACAGGCATAATCTCTCTTTCTTCTTGGTAACTCTACTTGGAGCTTTGTTGTTCACAATGGGATTTTCACAGAACCAGCATTTGGTTAATTTTGCTCCCTAATTCTTTTCCTGTTTTGAAGCTCACTGATTTCAGCTCCATTTTTTTTTCTTGTCTCCTATTCCTATCAGATGGTGGAGTCCTTCTCTGTAAAGTTCTAGGGTGCCATCTGAGCCTGATTTAGGATGCTCTTTTCTGACATGGGTGTCAATGCGGGGAAATCCCCTCTGCCCAGGCTCACTTTGCCAAACTCGGATGCTATACTCTCACTTCCAGTTGGTTAAAATATTCAAAAAATTTTCAGATTTTTTTCTATGAGCTACTTAAACCAGCTAAAGTTGTAAAGTAGGATATTTAATACTTCTAAGCTTTTTTCCTTGCTGTGCCCCACCCATTTCCTTGTAGCCTTCACAGATAGCATAGAACGGTACAATTTCCTTACTAAAAATTGTGTGTTCTCTACTCCTTCTCCTTCTAGCTCCAATATAAGTTCTCAAGGACAAAGTGCAGGAAGCTTTGTCAGTTTCGATTGCTAATATAGTGCAAATATTTATATTGGTGCCAGTTCCAAGTAGGACTTAGTACTTCTGATTGAAATGTCTACGGCACGAACAGCGACAGGAAGCGGCACCTTTAAACCAAGCCTTTGAAACTTTATGTGATTTCTTTTTGAAATGCTGATTTCAAATTTAAGGTGTGGGTTCTTGTTTCAGTGGATTCTGCTCCACGTGATGTCAGAGTGAAGAGCCTGTGTCTGCTTGGTACCATCTTCAATAGAGATCGGGCATATCTCTACATCTCTAAAGTCTAACTCACCACAAACTCCACAACTCTGAATCAGAGACGAATGATTTCCACTCAAATCAAAGAATTACTTATACTGTAAACCATGGCACAATAAATCATGTTTTATGCCCATGTAGGAAAGGGAATTTAATATTGTGTGATGATAGGTGTAGGTTTTCTCCATCTTCAGGCACAAATATATGACATGGATTTTCTCAGACACCGTGGATGAGCAAACTAATTAGGATATGTGAAATCCGCTTAAATCTTAAGTCTTTGGAACTTGAAGCCAACCAAGGCTTATACTTCATGAAAAGTAAGAAAATCTCATAATAGTAGAAGATCTGGACATATTTGCCCTGACTTTAACATTGGACAAAGCATATACGTACTGACATGTCACATGGTATGCCATAAATATGTACTTCTTCACGTATCAGTTGAATTAAAAAATACTACTAGAGAAAGAGCTCAGTGGTTAAGAACACCAACTGCTCTTATAGAGGACCAGGGTTCGGTTCCTACCACCCACACGGCAGCTCACAAATGACTCCAATCGCAGGGGAATTGGCATCCTGTTGTGGTCTCTATGGGTACTGCAGGCACTCAGTGCACTTAAAGGCCATTAAAACACTCAAACATAAAATAAAAAGAAATAAAACTTACAATATACTATTACCTTTTCTGAGTTGCAAAGGATTGTCAGGCTATGTAAGATTTGTTGATTGGTCACATTAGTTATTTCCTAAGTTAAAAAATGTCAGCTGATAGCTTTCATGTGCTTCAGTTACTTGCTGCAAAACTCCTTAAGAGTATGCTTTAGGGGCCCAAGACACAGTCGTCCCAAAGATGCTGAGCTAAGGCTGGGCGCTGTGACACTGATAAGGGTTGCCCTGATTTCTTGTGGTATAGACGCCTTTAAAAAATCCATTGCCTGAAAAATATCCAGGCATTGCGTGCTTCCCCACAGGCCAGTCAACTCTTCTGGTGACCTCACTCCCGCCTTTCTCCAGGTGCAGGATATGGTCAGAGAGTTGGAGTAAGGCATGTCTATAGCCAATCACAGCCCACTGTAGCTTCACTTCCTCAACACTGCCTCATCAATATCTCTGCAGATCACGCCAGACTCTGGCCAGATAACTGCCACACCCCAAGCTTCAAGTCTCTTCCTTTCCACTTTGCTCTTTCAGCTCCTAAACCTCACTTCTTTTTTCCCCATTTTTATTATTTATTACAATGCATTCATATTACATCTCTATTGTTATCCCCTCGCTTGTGTTCCCTAGACCTCTGATGGGGGGTGGGGACCTCCCCAATCATATGGCCACAGCCTATCAGGTCTCCTCAGGATAGCCTGCATCCCTTTCTTCTGTGTGCCCACAGGGCCTCCCTGCCAAGGGAAAGTGATCAAATCCGGGGCACCAGAGTTCACATCAGAGGCACTCCCTGCTCCCCTCACCCCCAAGCATGGCGAATGAGCTGTCCATTGGTTATATCTGAACAGGGGGGTCTAGTTCTCTGTATGCATCTCCTTGGTTGGTGCATCAATTGTGCAGCTCTCCCCTCCTCCCCACCCCCCAACCCCCATCCAGATCCACTGGCCTTGATGGTCTCCTTATGGAACTCCTGATTCCTCCGGTCCTTCCATTTCCCCATTCTCCCATTCAACTCTCAGTCCTCCACCCAGAGTCTGGCTGTGAGTCCCAGCATCTGTCCCAATAGATTCTGGCTATTATGAATAAGGATGCTCTGAACATAGTTGAGCGACTGTCCTTGTTTTATGGTGGAGCATCTTTTGGGTATATGCCCAGGAGTGGTATAGCTGGGTCTTGGGGGTAGCAATATTCCCAATTTTCTGAGAAAGCGCTAGATTGATTTCCAAAGTGGTTGTACAAGTTTGCGCTCCTACCAGCAATAGAGGAGTGCTCCCCTTTCTCCACATCCTCGCCAGCATGTGCTGCCACTTGAGTTTTTGATCTGAGCCATTCTGATAGGAGTAAGATGGAATCTCAAAGTCATTTAGATTTGCATTTCCCTGATGCCTAGGGACGTTGAGCATTTCTCTAAGTGTTTCTCAGCCATCCCATATTCCTCTGATGAGAATTCTGTTTAGCTTTTTATCCCATTTTTTTTTAATTGGATAATTTGGTTTGGTGGTGTTTAATTTCTTGAGTTCTTCATATATTTTGGATTAGCCCTTTGTCGGGTGTAGGGTTGGTGAGGAACTTTTCCCAGTCTGTAGGCTGCCATTTTGTTCTGTTGATAGTGTCCGTCATGAAATTGAAAAGCTGTAAAGCAAAGGACACTAAACCTCACATCTAACCTCTTCCCATCACTCAGTCTTTTCTGTTCAATAAACCTAAAGTGAATTCCCTTTGCTCACAGGTCTAGATTTAACATATGGCCCCAAACAGAATCCTGGAAACAGACCTTGAATGTTTCTAATCTGAGGTTTATCTTGGCAAGAGGAAGCCTCTGTCATGGAAAAGCAAGACATTAGCAATCCATGGCTTGTGGCCCAGGAATAAGCTATCCCTTAAATGTGAGTTCATAGAGGAGGGGGAAGTATCCATTGTAACCAGGTTAAAAGTGAGTATTATGAAGACTCCGGGTGACACTGCTACTGCCTCCTGTGTCTGGAACATTCCAGAGAGAAAATGAGAAACGAAAGGAAAGTTAGACTTTCAGTTCCGTGCTTAGTCTGAGAACCAGAGACACCTGCTGATGAGCTAGAAGGAATCTACCTGGATCGAGGTGTCTGAGGAGACCTAGAATTCCTTCTGTGTGACATGGGACCGCAGTGTAACTGCACTGTTTTATTGGGCATTTTAGGTACAAATCAAGACATTAGCAGGTAAGGAATGAGAATCCAAGAACTGAAATAGGGACACTTGAATGAACTCAGCTGAGTCCACAAAATGTGGGTCACTAAAGTCTCCCAAACATCCTTCGCTTACAGAAGTTCCTCTCTCTTGCCTGAAAATCCTGCCCTTCTCTGCTCAGTTACCACAGAATTCAGGTGTCTCTGAGAGATGGTTCTTTCCCTTAGGAGTCCACTGACTTGTAACCTCGCCTCCCGTTTGATCAACAAAGACCTGCCACCTGGGCAGGGCTGGAAGAAGGTAGGCGTGGTAATGGTTTGCGGGCTTTAGGAGTGAAGGATCCTGGGAAGGAGAGAGTCAGTTATTGGGGAAGGAAAGAGGCCGCTGCCATGGGTTAAGTGGAGAAAGAAACACATGGCCAGCATGAATGGAGGATTTTGCCCAGATGAAGAACATAAGCAAGTATTTGGGATTCTGGGTGGGAAGTAGCTTGATAGAAGTTATAAGAAGCAGATGGGTTGGGATTGGGGCAGGGAGATATGGGAGATAGTTTAGGGATTAATATCTGCCCTGTCCCAGGTAAAGTAAGGCTATTTTAAAATATAACAGGTGTATGTGTTTTTATTGATTGATAGTGGGTTAGAAAATACTACTGTAATCATTATAGGGCTGATAATAAACATTATTATATTGTAGCTTTAAAAATGCCACAACATTTTAGGAAAAAACAGTAACTAGAGAACATGCATGGGAATGGCTTTGATGCCCCCAAAGAACAAATGCAGTGAGGAGCCTGTTAATTTGGGGTAATGGGATCCTGTGGCTGGGTCAGAGGTCAGAGCTCAGCAGAAGGCTTTACTTAGTATTAGGGGCATTTGGGAGCGGGAATAGAGTGCCAGTCAACTTCAGTTATGGAGAGTCTGAGACCTGATTTTTCCACAAAGTTCTTTTTTTTTTTTTTTTTTAAAGATTTATTTATTTTATTTATTGCATATGAGCGCTTTATCTGCAGAAGAGGGCATCAGATCACATTATAGATGGTTGTGAGCCACCATGTGGTTGCTGGGAATTGAACTCAGGACCTCTGGAAGAGCAGGTGGTGCTCTTAACCACTGAGCCATCATCTCTCCAGCCCCACAAAGTTCTTATATATAAAATATATTGACAGTTTACTATATCACAGTAAATGTTTAGAGCTGGGGTGAAAAGCCTGACATGTGTGAATAAAAAAGAGATTTTTAACACGAGGTACCCAGTTTTCTGGGATCCAGGGATGAGTGAAGTTTGCAAACCCTCCCTTCACGGACTCTTGACTCTGGCATCAGAATGGCTGGAAGACAGAGGAGCACCTAGAGGGGTTACTTAGGGGCCGAGCATCCTTGGCTTTGAACAGCTACTGATCTCAGATCACATCATGATCCGGCTAAACGCTCACAGAACATCTGCTGTGAAGAGACACCATGACCTAAACAACTCTCAAAAAAGGATGTGTTTGACTGGGACTTGGTGGCAGTTTCAGAGGCTTAGTCCACAGCATGGCAGCAGGCAGCAGCTAGAATGCTGGAGAAGTAGCTGGGAGCTGCAGCCTGATTCACAGGCAGAGCGCCAGACTGGGCATGGCATGAGCTTTTGACACCTCAAAGCCCACCCCCTGTGACACACTTCCTCCAACAAGGCCACACCTCCTAATCCTTCCAATCCTATCAAAGAGTTCTACTAAGCATTCCAATGGATGAGCCTGTGGAGGCCCGTCTGGTTACATCACACTGGCAGGCGCCCCACGGAGGTTAGAAGTCTAGGGACTCAGATAGAGATCCATTTCCTGTGCTGATGGAGAGAATAAAAACGCAAGCAAAGCAAGACCTTGGCCGCAGGCAGTTAAGTTTCACGAAAGAAAGACACACAGTGAGATCAGAGGTTGGACAATTTAAAGAAAGGGGAGCTGGTTAGGTTCGACCACGGAACACTCCTCCCACCCTCCCTCTGGCCAAATAGTTCCAAAAACCAAACCGCCATGTTTTGTCTTGAAGAAGAAACAGGAAGGTGTCACCTTGGATGTCTGTGTGGAAAGCTCATGAGTCTAGCTAGAGCCTCTCGAACCTGGATCTGTATGACTCCCGGCCTTTCACACAACCTCACTTGTTTTTGTTTCTCTGACACATATGTGAGGTGACGTTTCTGGCAGCAAGCAGAGTTCTCAGCATGGATTCTGTGGGTTGGGGGTCACTGCATACGTTAGACCCAGTGGCTGCTCTTAGGACTTCTCTAGGCTGAACTGTGAGTTACCATCTCATCTACAGGGGAAAGTGGAGGTTAACTTCATTGTCCAAACCCAGAAAATGGCAGGGATCGGATTCTCATCCCTGTCTAGTTGCTATTGCATCTGCAAAGACAGGAAGGTGAAAAAGTGTGCTTAGTAAATACAATCGGTAAACATTCCAGTTATAAAGGCAACACAGGATGGAACCAGCTCATCTACTCGGCCTTTTACGCAAGTGTTGACATTGTTGTCCCCTCAGTGTCCCAAAGACACAAGCCAGTCGGGTTCTGCAGTGGGTCTAACCTGTGGCCCGTGTGGCTGAGGATAGCTATGAATGAGCCCTGGGGAAAACATTATGGTGGTGGAGGCGGGGGTGGCGGCGGGGGTGGAGGCGGGGAGAAGGGATGGGAGGGGCAGTTCTTTTGGATTTGTTTTGTTTGTTTGTAGCGGGATCATACCGCACAGTTTACAAACTTCACAGATGATTACATCACTTTGCCTCACAAAGCATTCGTTCATAAAGTGTGGTCCCTGGACAAATGACATCAATATTGATATCGAAGCAGGAGCTGAGTCTGTCCTTGCTCACAGTGCTGCAAAAGTAACTGATGCTGCTTGGTGGTGGCACTGAGTGCCTGTCCATTCATGTCTCTGCGTTTCCAGTAAGTATTCATTAGTTATACAATTATTTTCAACATAAACAATAAACGTTTTATAGGAAACACTCAGGACATCGTCTGTCCCACCCATTAGCTGGGAAACAGCAATGTTCTCCAAGTTGATTGTGCTTATTGACTGGAAATAAAACATGATGTTCTTTTCCAAAATCATAGAAAAGTTAATAATATAGAGTATTATTTATTTCATCTGTAGTTTTTTTTTTTTCTGAAATCTCAGAGTCTAGCTGCCTTAATTCCACAGCTTGCGGAAGGCCGGAAGGCTCATTAATTTCTCAAAATACATGTACCTCAGGTCCTATCTAGAACTTCAGAATGTGAGCATATTTTTTGAGCATAAAATATTTTCCTACTTTATATCATGTCCCCATCTACTACATCACCGCTTCCCGATGCTCTATGGCGATTCTGTCCTGTTCAAACTGTTATTCAGTCTCCTCAGCACATGTAATGACACTCAGAAAGCAAATTTCACATTCCTTTGTGGCTATAATTATTGGAATTATCACTGCTTGGGAGAATCTCAGAGCACTATTAAATGGTGGTATCCCCCTAAGATTCATTTCATCTGTTCATTACAAGTCCTTCTAGGGCCCATATTTTTCCTGTGTCTTCCCTGTAGAAACATCACGGTGTCAGCTTGGGCATGACACTGCCTGACTTTCGGTTTCCTTTTTGGTTCTGTGACCTGACCTAAACACCTCTGTCTCTAATGTGCACAGTGCAGCAGCTGATGGGCCCAACTCACAGGTCGTGAGTATCAAACAGGATAACCCACATTCATAGCCCTCAGTCAGGGCCTGATGCTTTATCACTATAAGAGACGTAGAGTGAGGTGCATGAGCAAGTCTGAATAGATTAAAGTGTTCTTTGAAGATACATTTGTTGGCTAAGTGTGGTGGTGCATGCCTGTAATCTCAGCCCTGGGGAAATGAGGGCAGAAGAATCAGGAGTTTACGGCCAGCCTCAGCTATACAGTGAGTTCAAGACCAGGGTAGGCTACAAACATTAATTAAAAAAAAAAAAAAAAAATAGGTTGGCTTAAAAATGGGCCTAAACTTAGTGAGGCCAAATTTCCAAAAACTTCTGTTCTGATGACTTGAGGATTACTGAATGTCATTGTGTCTCCCTGTAACCACACAGCTTGTAAACCGAGATGGTCTAATGCTATTCTCTGGGACGCTGAGCTTTGACGCCTCACCTAGACCTCCCCTGAGCTGTGTGGAGGACTCCTCCACAGAATGAGAAAATGGCCATTAAATTGTATGTGGCCTCATGTCCCCACTGTCTCCCAGGCCACCTCTTTGCACTGATGACTGTGCCCAACTTACAGGAAGCTACTCAGCTCATTGCAGTCATTGGATCCTTTACTTGGCTGTATCCTTCCAGCTGCTCGCTGGTGCTCTCAGCCCATAGCCATAACACACGCTGGCGCTGGCGCTGTCCTGTAAGAACTGCATCATTCTCATGTTTTAATTTATTGTTTTTATCCTCAACAAACCGGTGCTCTTCCCTCTGCTAGTAAAACTAAAAAGCCATGGGCTACTGAAACAAAGAGTGCCCAGGGAAATGGTCTATCAGGGATCTGACACCGGTCAGTGCTGAAGGCAGCTTAAAGGCAACATGTACACATAGCATTAAGGGTTGAATTTTACAGCCCCTCCCACTTCACCCCACAGAAAGGTCAATGTGTTGTACATTTTAATAAGGAGGGAGTGTGTGGGGTGTTCCATCACATTTAAAGAGTCTGCGGTTTAACCTGAATCGCTTCTTTCTGGCTTCTGGGAAAAGGACTCGGAGACAGGCTAACTGTTGAAGCTATTTTGAAAAATGACCTTGCCTCTGTCTCTCCTGGGGATGTTTTGTTCTGGGACATCATGATCAAGCCCGTGGTGGGTACTCCAGGAAAAACAAAACAAAACAAAACAAAAACAAAAACAAAGCAAAAATCCCGTCAAACAAACAATAGCTCCCACTTTCCCAGAAAATAAGGCCTAAGCAGAAATAAAGTTTTATGAGAGGAAAGTCTTCACCGAACTTCGATGCAGCAATGGTAAAACAAAAACAAAAACAAACAAACAAAAAAAGAGAAACAAAACAAAACTCCATGATTAACTTCGTTCTTGCCCTCCATCCCTATGTTGGCTCTATCAGGGGAGGGTTTTGATCTGGTCAGCTCCATCTGAGGGCTTGTGCGACATCAGTTTCACCTCATCGTAGGCTTCTGTGTATGATTAGTACGGAGTTCCCTAAAGCTGAGCTAAAGCTACCTTTCCTGCCCAACATATCGGGTGCATACAAGCCCGTGGGGGCTGACTTGAATGCGGAAGCTGGATACATAAGGATCAGTTTGACTGTCTGTCTCTTCCAGGTGCTTCAGCCGCAGGCAGGCTGGAGGCCCGAGGACCTCACAGGCCCTGAGGTCCATGTGGCTAATCATAGGGGCTTGGATATAGATCTGGGGGCGGCCCTTGAGTGACAGTAAAAGTTGAGTCTATCTATCAGGGATACTTAGTCGATTGGGGCAATGTTACCTTTGGAGTATGAAATGTCTCTCAGGCTGGTGTGTTGAATGCTCCCTTCCCAGATGGAGGTACCTTTTGGCGGGTTGTAGAACCTTTAGGAGGTGAGGCCTTGCTGGGAGAAGTGGGACCCTGGGGAATGGGATCTCGAGAGTCATGAGGCTGGGCTCTATTTCCTGTTTCCTGTTTTGCCAAGGTGTGAACAAGCAGCCACACAATCCTACAGCTACAACCTAAAGCTCTCCCCACTGTCACGCCTTCCTCTCATGACTGACAGTATCCTTAAGCCACTCCCACTGCCACGCCTTCCTCTCCTTGGTAGACAGTATCCTCAAGCCAATCCCACTGCCAGGCCTTATCCCCCCATGGCTGATAGTATCCTCAAGTCACACCCACTGCCACGCCTTCCTCTTCCTGACAGAAGGTATCCTCAAGCCAGGAACCTGAATAAACCCTTCCTCTCTTGGCACTGTTTTGCCTACAGTGGTGGGGAGTGTAATGAATGCAGGCAGGAAATCCTGAGTGAGGTTTTCAATGTTGAATGAGAATTTTCTGAAGCCATCATCAGGAACTATAAACTGACTCCTCACAGGAGACTAAAAGCAAAGAAAATGATTTTTGAAGGTAATGGAGTAATTGCACAAACGTTCTGAAAAGCACCAGATAAATTAAAACATATAGCAAGCATTTTATTCTTAGACCACAATGACAAGAGAAAACAAAACAAACAAACAAACAAACAAAAAACCCAAAAAACAAAACACCTCAGATGTATGACATTAGGGAATGATAACAGGACCATAGAGTGTTCTAGATGAGCTGCAGTCATTATATTAATGATAGTAATAGTTATAATAATCCTACATCAGTGTTTCCAGGCTTGTGCTCTGCTGGATCTATATGCTTATTAGGGCATATAAGCATCAAGAGCAAACTTTAAGACCATGGAAAACTCTAGGACGAGGGTATCACTGTGACTTCTGTTTTCATGATGTGTTTTGCAGGAAAGAATTCTTTCCTGGAATTTTAAGATTATGTGCTTTTAAGAGGAGGTCATTTCAAAAGAATTTTTTTAATATATACCACAGAATCAAGTTTTAAGATCAGGAACAATAAACTTAAATGATAAGTTAGACCAATTTCAACTAGACCACTAAAAAAACTGTTCAAGTTATGATTCCTATTCTAAACTGTATGGAATGTTCTGAATTTATAAAAGCTCCTGGTGATAATTAAATTGATTTATTCTTCCAGTTAGAATAATTTTGCTTCTTGTATTGGTTAGTGGAGAAGGAGAGATGAGAGACAATTAACACCAAGGCTGTTTGATGGAGCCTCGTTATCTTATATTTACCTAAAATTATAACCAACACACCCACACACACACACACACACACACACACACACACACACACACACATATATATTGACATCAATGGGCATGTTAATGTGGGGGGAAAGAATTTTGAGTGGCCCCACACATAGACAAAGGACTATAAGCAATTAATGAGGCTGGGAGAAGGAGAGCTAGCTTCTCCCGGAGAGGAGCACTTATTGGTCATTCTTGAAACCACATATACACAAGTAACAAAACAGACTCAGTAGGTTCTTGTTGCTATTAAATACACTAAAATCCCAACAATCCAATATTACCAATAAAGACACAAGAGCCTACTAGCGTAGAGAGGCAGAGAAAGCACCCAGCTGACCTTTCTACCCAGGTCATGTCCCAGAAGGAAAAGCCTCCTTCTCCTTCACTGTGCTGTCTTAAATACCTTTCTCTCCATGTCCCTCCATTCTGTTTAAACCCAGCTACCTGGTTGTTTGCTCTCCACCTCTCCATCGAGGGTTAACTTTATTTAATGCTGTTTACAGAAAGCTCTTGGATTAAAGGTGTGTGTTAGGGCTGTGCCATGCCACAAGTATTGTTTACAGTAAACAGAAAGCTCTAGGACTAAAGACTGAGCCATACCACAATTAGAAGCAGGCTATTACAGTTCACAATCTTGGGGTTCACAATGGGATCAAATGCCCTGCAACAATAACCAGTACAGACAAACAAATGCATGTGTGTAACAATAATGATGAAAGAAAAAAAGACTGTTAACTTGAGAGTTGGGGGCATGGGAGGGGTTTAAGGAAGAGTAGCTTGGAGGAACTGAAAAGAGGAGGGGGGGGGCAAGTGATGTGCTCTGTTCCATCCCTTTCTATTTCTATTTTATTCTACCTCTAAGAACATGAGAGAAGTAAAACCATCCACCATAACTGAAGGAGAAAGAAAAGCTTTCAATGACATAAACAGTCTAGAAAATTATGCCCAACAAACTAAACATAAAAAAGGAGGGAATATTTTGAGCTGAAGAGAGGAATCGATGTAGCAGAGAAATAAATACTGAATCATTAATTATAAAACACAAAGCACCACTGGGAACACATCACCAACAAAATCAACTACACACTAGTTAGAAGTCAGACACACATTTCAATAAAAAAACTTTAAGTATAAAGGACCTCAAATTCTGCAATTAAAAGACACATGCTGACTGAATGGAATAAGAAGCAAAATCCATCTACCTGTTGTCCACAAAAATCACAGCTTGCCTTTAGAGACAGATACCACATTAGAGTGCAAGGATGGAGAAAAACGCTCCAATCAAATGGGATCAGCAAAGAAGCAGGTGTCGCTATCCTAACATCTGGTAAAATAGACTTCAATCTAAAACGAATGAGAAGAATAAAGAGGGACACTTCATTCTGATCAAGGGAAGAGTTAAACAAGAAGGTATTACTATCCTAAGCACATATGCACCAAACTCTGGGACACATAATTTCATTTTAAAATGTACTACTGGATTAAAGACACAGATTAACATCAATCCATTAATAGAAGGTGACTTTACTACCCCATTTTCTCTAAGAGACATGTCATCTGGACAAAAACAAAACAAAAAACCCAGAGAAACATCAGAATTAACTGACATCATATATCAAACAGATGTATGTATCTACAGAATATTCCACTTAAATACTAAAGAAAACATCTTCTATTCAGCAACACATGGACTGCATCCTGAGACACAAAGCAAGTCTTTACAAGTTCAGAAAGATTGGAATAGCTCCTTGTGTTCTAACCGACCACAATGCAATCAAACTTTAAATTGACAGCAGAGAAAAGTCTAATAAATATGCAAAATTATGGTGATTAAACAATCCATTACTTAATAATGCTCAATGGATCAAAGGAAGAAGTCAAGAAATGAATAAAAATTTTCTGAAACTAAAAGAAAATGAAGGCACAGCAAAACTTTGGGGATACCTTGGAAGCAGTCTTACAAAGAAGATTTATAGCTCTAACTGCCTACATTAAAAAATCAGAAAGAGGCTGGGCATGGTGGCACACACCTTTAATCCCAGCACGTGGGAAGCAGAGGCAGGTGGATCTCTGTGAGTTCCAGGCCAGCCTGGCCTACAAGGCGAGTCCAGAACTGTCAAGGCAACACAGATGAACCTTGTCTTGAAAAAAACAAACAAAACAAAAAACCCAGAAAGCATACAAATAAATGGCTTAATAATGCAACTAGAAAATATAGAAAAACAAGAACAAAATCAAATCCAAACCCAGTCAACATCAAGAAAGAAGAAAAAGCATAACAGAAGTCCATGAGATATAAACAACATCACCGTACAAAAAATCAATGAACTGAAGAGCCGGTTCTTTGAGAAGATAAATAAGATTGATTGACCATTGACCTAACTAACTAAAAGATATTGAGGGAGGGAGGGGGGAGAGAGGGAGGGAGGGAGGGAAGGATGGAGGAGGGGGGAGAGAGGGAGAGAGACGGGGGGGGGGGGGGAGGAGAGGGGAGAGAGAGAGGAGAGAGAGAGAGAGAGAGAGAGAGAGAGAGAGAGAGAGAGAGAGAGAGAACCCACGTTAAAAGAATCAGAATCAAATAGGGAAAACATTACAACAGACACCAAAGGAGCTTAGACTATATTATAAGGGAATCCTTCATAAATCTGTACTCAATTAGACTGGAAAACCTAAAATTCTACCAGAAAAGTTCTAGAAATGCAAACTGACACAACTTTGAGATTCCTCCTTTGCCCAGACAGAATGGCAAACACTAACAAAACAATTCACAGAGAACATGAGAGGCATGAGCAGGAAAGGGAACCCCACTCACTGTTGGTGGGATTGCAAACTGATGCAGCCATTATAGAAATCGGTATGGAGAATCCCCACAGAGCTAAAAAGAAATCCACCATATAACCCAGCTGCACCACTCCTTGGCATATGCCCAAAGGACTTAACATCCTACTCCACAGATACTTTTTCAGCCATGGTTTCTTTTCTTCCTTCCTTCCTTTCTTTCTTTCTTTCTTTCTTTCTTTCTTTCTTTCTTTCTTTTTTCTTCCTGCATTCACAATATCTAGGAAATGGGATCAATCTAAATATTTTCAACCAATGAATAGATAATAAAAATGTGCTACAAAACCACCATGGACTTCTATTCACTTGTAAAGAAAAACTGAATCTAGAACTGGAAAAAGACATACTAAGTGATGTCACTGAGACCAAGAAAGACAAATGTCACATGAGCTCTTTAATTTGAAGCTCCTAACTCTAAATCTTCAGGTGTGAGTCCATATCCTGGAGTAATTTCAGAAACTAGGAAAGTAGGGGTGGGGGATGGGAGAACAAGAGAGGAAAATAGCAAGGACACGTGATCTGATCAAAGAAATGGAAAGGAGAGGCTCTAACGAGGGAGGGGAGGGAGACAAATATAAAAGGAGAAAAGAGGGTAAAATAACAGTAAGGATCTCTGACAATTCATAAGGAATCATTGTATTAACTATTTACCTAAAATAAAAACCTGTAGTACGTATAAATCTGTGTACACACACACACACACACACACACACACACACACACACACACAGCTTAAATAACAATTTCTCATCTGGGCTGCCTAGCAAAAACATCAACATCAGGCAGGAGAAGCTCTCTTATGAATTGTTGGTCAGAGCTCTCCAAGAGACTTCCACAACATAACAGACTACTGCTAGTGCCCTTAGCCAACCCCCAACCCACCCAGTGGTGGAAGGTAAGTCCCTTTGCTAAAGACACCATACACTTCAGACACAGGGGCCAGAGGTCCCCAACTAGACCTGACCTGAAGGGCTAGCTTTCATGGTATCAGAAGGCACCATGCAAGCTTCAATAACCCCTCCCAGCTATGTTCCCTATAACGCACAAAAGTGACCAGCACATCATGATAGCCCTAAGGATGCAGTAATGGCAAGGAAATTTGGAGGTAACCAATAGTTCTCTAATTGGACTTAAGCCACACTCAACAAGGAGGAAACTATGCCTGGTACTGGAAACTCAAGACTTAGTGAAGTTATGAATCTTGGAGAAACTACAACCATCACTGTAGCAAACCAGAACAATTGCTAACTACACCCCAAACATTTGTCTGTATGTCCACAGAGAACTATACTCCTTACTATGCACCAGGGAGATTTCTCTTTGTAATAGACGGAGGCAACCACAGAAAACTAGAACCAATCAGAAGAGAGTCTCGGAGCCCAGTCCCAATGGATACATCTAAATCAACTCCCACACCTAAGGCTTGGGGAGCACTGAGGAAGAGAGAAAGCCTGTAAGAGCCAGAGCATCAGAGAGTTTGTTGTGACACTGTCTCCTAATGATGTCAGAAGCTAAACCCATGAGGTCTATACAACATGGCTGTCTATGTGGATGAACAAGGATGGCATCAATAGAGAAGCCAAAGAGATGGAAGAAAGCCTGTGAGGACTCAACCCTCCAGAAAGAACTACAGGCAGCTAAGCCATGCTTGCTGGTTATTCAAAAGTGTTAGCTCTGAAAGCATGCATACGAGTAACACTTTACAGACTAAGGAGGTTATAATTAAGGAAAACGTATGTATATACATATATGTATGTGCAACAATAATTAATGAAAAAAGTATATGAAAGAGAGCAAGGGGTGTATGGAACAGTTTGGAGGGAGGGGAAGGAAGGGGAGGGATATAATCTCAAAATAAAAGAATAAAAACATTTTTTTAAAAAAAGAACATTTTTGTGTTTGCTTTTAAGTAGTGGGTGGTTACCATCGCCGCATTTTTGCTTTACAATCTGCCTGTGAGACACAGAGAGAAGTAGCTAGGGAAATTACATAGGTGAAAAAGTTAAAGCTCAAAACAACCAGTGACTTTCCCAGAGCCTCCTAGCTTGTTGGTGAAACACAGGGCTGAGTCATAACTAGTCATCTTTTCTGCTTGTCCCACTTATATATTACATTATGGACTTTATGTCTTTTCAACTGTCTGCCAAACAGAATGAAGGATCGAGGGAGCTCTGGGTCCATTACATTTGGGAACTTGAGTTTGAAGAGACCCAGAAACTAATAACTGAAGCACACAAGAAGCAGAGCTAGGGTCGGGCCTGTGTAGTTGTAAATATGCCTGCGTCTGGGCACGTGGGAAGAAGACTGAACAAAGATAAGCAAGGGGTCTGTATCCGACCCCGCAGAGGGGAGCTGCAGTCCCCATACGGTCTTTTGTGTAAAACCGTTTCAGCAAAGCTCCACATTTCTTGTGAGTTAGTCATCGCAGGATGTATTTCTAGAGTTCACAACTAAAGGCCACCAGGGTAGGGAAGAGTTTAAAAAGCAGAACAGGGAGGGCAGTCCTAGCTGGGATCCTTTCCCATCATCTCCAGAAACATAAACAGTGAAAATCCACATTTGTACGCTGAGAAGCTAGGGGGAAATGTGTTATTATGAAATTAACTCATTAAGAATTTTACCTATCTTGGGGAGGCAGAGAGGCAGGTGGATCTCTGTGAGTTCGAGACCTTGGACAAAATGAGTCCAAGAGAGCCATGGCTACACAGAGAAACCCTAGTGTCTAGAAAAAAAATAGCAGTGTCTTCTTAATTCCTTAGAGTGATGTTTGTTTTGTCTAAATTTGATACAGAGATGACATCACTACAATGATGTCATCTTTCAGATACCAAGTGCTCACACTGAAGACTGTGACCACAATGGCCCTGGAGCAGAGCAGATGCCCAGCCATTGGAAGAGGGTGCTGCAGGCCCTGGCCCTTTCCCTCAAGAAGTCTGCTTTCATACCTGAAAGCCTGAGGAACATGGAGGACGTGATTTATCCGGTTCTTTTCAAAGGCTAACCCTTCCAGAACAACAGGAATGTTGCCTCATTTCATGTTTGCACTGCTTCCCACACATCTCAAATGATTTCAGAGTCAGGGGAATTCATGGCATTGAAAATTGTAGTTCAGAAAGGCCAACTTCAGTACTGAGTCATAGCAACTTCCCAGGGCACCTTGGCAGGAATTTGCTGCCTTTTGTGGTCCCTTGGTAGGCTTTCCTCTCAACATCAGTACCAAGTGTGCGGGTGTCTTTAGTCCTTCCTGTTTGCGTTCCCCCTAACTTGGTCTTTGTAGGTTCCCAGGCCTGCAAATGGGACCGGACACAGCATGGAGCAATGTGCCTGAAGAGTTGTGAAGATGGACTGAGGCAAATGCCAGGAGTAGAAACTTCAAACAGGATTATCTCAGTGTCTACAACTGCTGTTTCACAACCAGCATCACACAGGCAGGAGAAATGCAGGTGCTCTGCTGCCTGCAGGTGAGACAGCGGCTCAGATTCAACTGGGGTGGCATGGAGGTCTTCAAAGATGTTGTCTTCAAAGATGCTGCAGAAAAAAGTATTTCTCTGAGCTATACAGCAGTGTGTTAACTGGGTGGAGTCACAGCCACCATTCTGTCACATTTAACCCTTTCTACAGAATCAAGGCTATGGCTCAGTTAGCCAAGTGCTCAGCATGCAGGCATGAGGCTGGGAGTTCATCTGTAGCTTGAAATACCAGTGCTCAGGAGGCAGAGACAGCATGACCCCTAGCTTGCTGGCCTGCTAGCTTAGCATAGCCAGGAGTCACAGGCCTAACAAGAGATCTCTTGCACCAAAAACCAAACCAAATCACCCCCAACAAAGACAAAACAAACAAACAAAAAACCAAGGCAGGAGCTGGCTGACATGGCTCAGCAGCGAGGGAGACCCTCTGCCAAGTTAAGAGCACTTGTTCTTGCAGAGGGCCAGGCACACACATGGCGGTTCACAACCCTCTGTGACTCTAGTTCCAAGGGAGCCATCATTCTCTTCTGGCCCTCAAAGGACACTGTACACACATGTTGTGCATCCATAAAGCAGGCAAAACAATTCACACACATAAAATAAAATAAAATAGATCTTAAATGGTATTTTAATTACCTTTTCTATGCATTGCTTATATATAGAATAGAGTCAATAGAATATTGAGTCAATGTTCTGTAAATTTACTATTTGTTTATTACTTCTAGATACTTCTAGCATCTTTTCTATAGCTTTTAAATGTATAATTATTCTTTCTGAAGAGGGAGAATTTTACACTTTCTTTCCTAATTGCCAAGCCTCTGAGCATGCCTGTGAGGGAGCTTACAGACCAACTTAAACAATGTCAGGAGAACCACCCTAAATGGCAGTGCTCTTCCATGGGACATAATCCTAGTAAAAAGGAGAAAAGAGCTGAGCACCAATGTTTATCTCTCTCACCTCCTGGTGGCTGGTACAGCATGACCAGCCGCCTCACACTTCTACCACGACTCCCCACTAAATAAAATGCAACCTCGTATGGCAAACCAAAATCAACACTTCAGATGGCCTTTTCCAGATATTTTGCCACAGCAATGAGAAAAATAAGGATACATTATGCATTATTTCCTTTTGAGTTCTGTTGCACCAGCACACACCAAGTCTCAGACACCAATGACAAGACAGAGCCACTGCTCCTAGGTTCCATGGGACCACACTTTGTTATTCGCACTGATGTCAGTGCAAACTGGAGGCATTTCATAGAATCTTTCCAGCAAATTGAGATAACTCCCTTGAATCCAGGCTTTGTGAGACCTTGACACTTTGCTTCGGTGGGTCCAGACTCTGGTTCCTGCTATTGTCTGAGGATCGTGTGGCTGACGTAAGGCTATAAAGCTTTCTCTCTCTGGCTGTGGGAGCACAAGTTATTCTCACTTCTGGGTGGGAACATGAATCACTTCACCCTTTCATTTGTTTTTTCCCTGCCTGGGGGAATCTCCTGTCAGCTCGCTCACCTAAGCACTTGAAGGGCTTGATCTGCAGACCTCAGTTGGCACTCTCTGGTTAGTGATGTCATCCCCATGAGTTCTATTAACCCTGGGGCTCTCTATATCTAAACCCCAGGCTGATCTGGTTCCTCAGGTTGTCAGATTTGCCAGGCTCTCCTTGGGCTTCTTCTGCCAGAGGGGCTGACGAGGAAGCAGCCATGCACAGCCAGCTGGACCAATACTAGGGTATTTCTTTTTGCTGCTTAATGAGCCATGACCCCACACTGCCTGTTGTCTAACCAGTGAAATTGTTACATATTCTTTTCCTGAGTCACGAGCTTATGAAAATCCATCTGTTGCTCCAGCATGGTCAGAAGTCCGTCTGATCCAATTTTAAGATACAATTAGAGCAACAGCCTAGAGATTTAATCTTCTATGCATGTTTGCTGCTCTTATGATAGCCGATGTGTGGACACCATTTTCCTGGGCATTATCAATCCAAAGTTGATAGACGGACTGACTAATCCTTTGATCTGTGAAAATGGACGTAAGCTTTGAACATAGAAGAAGAATTTATACTTCTTTATCTACCGTCCCAGACTATGTAGGGTAACTGCCAAATATGAAAAGGAACTGAGCTTGATTTTGTATATTTGCATTACCATAAGGAGGGACCCACTGCTGGGGATGGGTCTGGCCTCTCAGTCACAGTTTGTATTGGTTTAGTGACAGCATTAGCCTGGCTGGACAAGAGAGCTCTCCGGCTAGATTTTGAACTTTTTGAATGCATGTAAGTCTAACAACTATTCTTTGTGGTGAGACATGAGAACTATAAAAGTGGCTTGTTTTCTGTTTTTATTCATTTACTTTTAACCTATGAACTATATTCCTAGGAAATATTAATAGAAAAACATCACATCTGACAATTTTACAGTTGACTAAGTTGGTTAATTATTCTTTTATAAAGAAATGAAACTATCTTTTTATTGCTGCATTTATACAGGGTCTTTGTTTCAGGGTTTTTTAACGTTTAAATTAAGGTGTGCGTGTGTGTGTGTGTGTGTATGTGTGTGTGTGTGTGATGGGGTGGAGGTGTGTATGTGTGTCTGTGTATGTGTGGTGGAGGTGGAGGTGTGTCTGTCTGTGTATATGTGTGTGGTGGAGGTGGAGGGGTGTGTATGTGTGTGTGGTGGGGGTGGAGGGGTGTGTGTGGTGTGTGTGTATGTGGGTGTTGTGTGTGTGTATGTGTGTGTGGTGGGGGTGGAGGGGTGTGTATGTGTGTGTGGTGGGGGTGGAGGGGTGTGTGTGGTGTGTGTGTATGTGTGTATATCTGTGTGTGCTGGAGGTGTGTGTGTGTGTGTGGTGTGTGTGTATGCGTGTGTGCTGGAGGTGTGTGTGTGTGGTGGGAGTAGAGGTATGTGTGTGTGTATGTGTGTGTAGTGGGGGTGGAGGTGTGTGTGTGTGTGTGTGTGTGTGTGTGTGTGTGGTGTACAGCTCCTGTGTGTGGAGGCAGAGGTGTTGGATGCTTCTGAGCTGGCATTAGAGGACAATGAGCTGCCTGATGTGGCTCTGGGGAGCAAACTTGGATCCTCCATGAGGGTGGTGCACACTCTTAACTGTTGAGCGATCTCCTCAGCTAGATGGGGGTCTTGTGCATTCCAGGCTGCTCTCAAACTCACTGTGTAGCAAGGATGACCTAGAACCTCAGATCCTCTTGCCTTATCTCCTGGGTGCTGAGACCACAGGAGGTACCAGCATAGCTGGTCTATCTGCTGTGGGAAGAGAACACAGGGCACTGCACACTAGGCAAGCACTCTACTAGCCTGTGGGAAGAGAACACAGGGCACTGCACACTAGGCGAGCACTCTACTAGCCTGTGGGAAGAGAACACAGGGCACTGCACACTAGGCGAGAATTCTACTAGCCTCCGCTTCAAAACACTATGGTAACTATTACTGTAAAAGTAACTCTTATTTGCCCTATTTAATTGTCATCTCAAGGCATACTGCCTCCAGCTGTTAATCTAGGCATAGTCCTGGAAGTTTCTAGCCTTTGTACAATCTAATCTAGGCCTAGAAACTTACTGTCAAATAAACTCACCCTTTTTAGCTCTTTCTGAACTCTGGCTGGCTGGCTCAACTCAGCTGTTCTGGCTCAAACTCCTCTGCGAGATAACTGATTCCATCTGGCTTCTCTGAGCTCCTGACCGAATTGCTCTGCTCTGTCTCAAGCTAACTCTAGCAATCTGTTCTAATCTTCTTGCTCCTCCGGCTCGTTCTGTCTTCACCTGTGTCTGGCTTGTTCTCTCTTCAACCTGTCTCTGTAAAACTCTCCTGGTAAAACTGCCTCTGAATTCTATGAACTGCCACGAACTCAACCCGACTGTACTGCCTCTCAACTCAATGACTCAATCAAACTGTCTAGAACTCAGAGATCTGCAGGCCTCTGTCTCCTGAGCGCTAGGATTGAAGTTATGAATCACCACCTGGCGCTCCAGTGCAAAAGACAAAGCATAAGGTAGGAGGCTTGGCAGGAAGAGGAAGATGGCAGGGAGGGCATGGCTTCCAAACAGCAAGGTGGACACTAAGGGATGATACTTAAATCTGACTCTTGTGGTTGGAACTGTGTCCTCCACCCAAGTCTACAGATGTTCCAACTCTAGCTGTGATTGTGAGCTTGCTGTGGCTGTTCTAACCCTAGCTGTGATTGTGAGCCTACTGCGGGGTCTTTGGAAATACAGGACTTGAAAGGAAGCCACACTTTCTGTCCCCGATCTTACTGAGGAGGAGTATCTAGTCACGAGGCTGATTCGTCATTCACCTACAAAACACCAGCCTGACTCCAAGTCCTCAGCATTGCAGTCCTTGAGGTCTATGTTATGCCTATTTTAAAGGAACAGTCACTTCCATTCTTTTTCTTCTTTGAAGCTATTACCTGACATTTATTAGACACTTAGGATTTGCTGGACCTGATGAACCTCAGTTTAAATCTGACTGATGATGTCCATATAAGAACAGACTAGGCTCAGGAAGAACGGGTGGAGGATGGCACAGTGAGGCATCGACCAACAAGAAACGCCCATGATTCACAGTTACCCCAGCCACTAGGGAGAGGCTGGGAGAGACCCTCCTAGAGCCTCCTGAGGTCCTGCTGACTGACTCATCGACTTTGAATTTATGACCTCTTAACTCCGCCAAAGCCCTGCTGTATAAGCCACCAAGCTTGGGGTAGGGGTGGGGGGCTGTTACAGCAGCACTAGAAAACTAGTGTAATGACCTGAACTTAAACTTGACTGAGCTTCTTACTAGTTTGATATCTTGAGGAATTATTACTGAGTTTGTGGAAGAGTAAGAGCACAATAAGAGGAAATCCCATGAATCCCATAAAATTAGGTCCCTCACTGATTCTCATGAGAAGTACCTAATAGATGTTAGTTAATCAGACGCCTCAAAGGAAAGAATACAGGTGAATGTTACCTCAAAATATACCTAATAATTAATTGTGAGATCCAGAGTCACAATGCTTAAGGCATATTATAGATCAGTGGTTCCCAACCTTCCTAATGCTGTGCCCCTTTAATACCGTTCCTTAAAAAAAGTTAAAAAAAAAAAAAAACCCGTTTCTTGTGTTGTAGTGACCCCCAACCATAAAATGATTTTCACTGCTACTTTATAACTATAATTTTGCTACCCTTGTGAATCATAATATAAATATTTTTGAAGATAGAGGTTGACCGAAAGGGTTAAAGCTCACAGGTTGAGAACTGCTGCTGTAAACAGACAGTACACAATGCTCTTTTTTTTCTTTTTATAATTTATTTTTTAAAATTTATTTACTTTACATCCTGATTGTATTCCCCCTTCCTTGTCTCCTCCCATTCCCATCCTCTCTTCCTCTTCCCCCTCCCCCTCCCCTAGTCCTCAGAAAGGAGGAGCCCTCCTCCTCTACCATCTGACCTCAGCCTATCAAGTCTCATCTGGACTGCTTACATCCTCTCCCTCTGTAGCCTGGCAAGGCTGCCCCGCCAGGGGTAAGTAATCAATGAGTGGGCAACAGAGTCCATATCAGAGGCAGCCCCTGCTCCCTTACTAGGGGACCCACTTGGAGACTGATCTGCCTATTGTCTACATCTGAACAGGGGGTCTAGGCCCTCTCCATGCATGGCCCTTGGTGGTGCATCAGTCTCTGCAGCCCACAACCCCCCACCCCTGGGCCCAGATTCTACAACAAGTTCAGAGATGTAACACAGTCCACCTGTGTACTCCTCTATTCATCCCTCTACCTCTCTATTCTTTACGTGTCTGTGGGGCAGCGGCTACCGAGGCCAGAAGGCTGTGAGCCACCTTCTATGGGTTCTGGGAACAGAACTCATGTCCTCTGGAACAACAATAAATGTGCTTTAACCCCTGAGTCCCCCGTTCAGCCCATAATTCATCTATCTTAAGGCTTTGACCAAACCAATGACACTGATGGCATCCAGAATGGGAACTAACCCAGTACAACCATTTACTAGTGAGTGTGTTGTTGTTGCTGCTGCTGTGGCTGTTGTTGTTTGTTGTTTTGCACTTTTTCTTTGTTTTTCTGTTTTGTTATGTTTGCACGGAAGATTCAAACCCCAATTCTGTGTTAATTCCTTATGGATCTGATGCTGTTCATGCCAAAACATTCCATGGGTCCCTTTTAAAATTGCAGGAAATGTCTTGCTCAAATTACTTATGACTTTATGTCTACTCTTGGAACAAGTCTGGACGTACCAGGAATAACGATAACACACATAATTCTGAGCTCTCAGATGAACTTTATATAAAGAGAACCTGTGGAGAAATACAAGGTCTATCTTCTTTATATATTTTTATATCAGGCCTGACATCTAAAATGAACTGAGATGTGCACCGAGAACTGTCAGGTATGATGGCATAGGAGTCGTCAGGATGGGAGATCCTGCGATTCATATGCTGCAAGGAAGTGTCACTATTAGAACCCTCCAGTGATCCGTGCCCTGGCTGAGCTGCCATTCTGTGTACACACACCTGTGTGCTCACGTATGTGAATTCCACCACAATTCATAACTGCAGGTCATCATGTTATGAGAAAGCAACAGGTGATGGATGTGAAGAAAAGATAAGTGAACAGAACCTACAAGTAAACAGTAAAATCAGCAGCAACCAGAAGCCTACCAGGGAACACACTAGGCAAAACAGAAAAGGAGAGACTTCCAAAGATTAAAAATCATGATGTGTACATCATTGTAATTTGCTTTGCTTTGGTTTTGGTGGGAGGGATTTAGAGGGGTCTCTCTACATGGTCTTGGATGGGTTGGCACTTACTATGTATCCCAGGCTGGCCAAGAATTCATGACAATCCTTTTGACTCAGTCTCCTGAGTCCAGAAATTTGATGTTTCTGACAGTCATAAAAGCCCCAGGTCTGATTCTGTGCTACACACCCACATGCTTTTACAACCACTGCTACTCAGACAATGATTTCCCCTAATGATCTAATTTTTTAGTTTAATCAACAGCTTCAGTGTCCACCAACAAAACACTTAACTTTGGCCCACTAGTTGCCACCATTTTTAGCCAGAGAATCTATTCTTTGTTTTCCGTGTGCCCACAAGTTCACTGCAGTTAGTTTTCATATTATGTATTATTAGCAGTAATGATTACATCTTTCCTCTTCAGTAAAACCCTGGTGACTGTAAAAGGAGGTACCTTTTAAGAAACCGACGCATTGCTTAGCTATTCATCGAGCTACGCAGCTGTCACACAGGAGGGGAATGGATGCCAGCATGCATAGTTTAAAGAGTGTGGAGTCTGATAACTGCATAGATAAAACAGTCACAATACTGGATGCGGTGGTGCATGGCTGTAATCCCAGCACTGGGGAGGCAGAGGCAGGTGGATCTCTGTGAGATCGAGGCCATCCTGGTCTACACAGTGAGTCCAGGACAGCCAGCGCTACATAAAGAAACCCTGCCTTGGAAAACAAACTGAACAACAACAAAACAGTTAAGACAGAAGATGGTAAACACGTTCCTGACTAGTTATAGTAAGTGCGTCTTCTTGTGCTTCGAAGCGTAAAGGCCGAGCAAGTGAGCCAAGGCCTCCTATAGCCACACTGCAGAGCCAGTGCCACACAGAATGCTCCTGGGAAGAATAACTTGCAGATCATCAAAAAGTCTAGTGGATGAATTTTTCTTGTATAAGAAAATAACATGTGGGGCCTGGAGAGACAGCTCAGTGGTTGAGAGCAATTGCTGCGCTTGCAGTGGATCCAAGTTTGGTTCCAGTAACTGCCGGGTGGGATCTGACAACTTCTTCTGTCCCTCTCAGGCACCCACATGCATGTGTAAACTAATAATGAATCATGCGTGCATACACACTAATAAAAACAAATTTAAAAGAAAAGCTACTTATTTAAGAAGCACGTAGTATCTTGGAATTGACAGAAGTTGGTTAAGTCTGAGGAAGGGAGCTAGACTGAAAGCCATGTTCAGCAAATGAACAAATGCTACTAGGAATCCACCCTCATTGAGAAGCCAGAATTCTAGCTGAGTAGTTAGAACCTGCTGAATAGTTGTGAGTAAGAGACATTGTGTGTCCTGGCTGTTTAAGGATGATTTGTTGTCCTATGGGGAACAACCAAGGAAGCCTTAGAGTAGAGCGAGAGGATATGGGATGGGGGGGAGGGTGATGCTTGAGGGAAGAGCCCGGCTTGAGTTAGCGAACTGTGGGTCACAGTGGCCATGGGAGGCTTTGAGCAACATTTAGGGTGCAATATTAACTGGACTTGATGGCAGCATATATAGAAACTGAGGCATCAGATCTGGAGATAAGCTTAGCCTTAGACAGGACTGCCCACAGTTGCAACTTAGCACATAGGGCGGGTGTGCACTGAAGTAAGTTTGCAGGCAACTGGAAGTTAGATAGGTTTTCTTCGTAAAGCCCTGCTTGCCTCCTCCTGACACCTATGAGACAATGGCTCTTAACTACCCACCTTTCCATATGGCTAACCACAAAGCACTGCTCTTCCTAAGGATGAATGCACTGGTGATGTTAGAATGTTAAAATCTAATTGTTGAGATGGATTGGCTTCTGTTTCTTTTGGAAAGGAGACAATGCCATTGGCTAAGAATAAAAAGTTGTTGAATCTGGGACTTAGTGGGTATCTTAGTGTGGGCTCCCATTGCTGTGATGAGGCACCATAACCAAAAAAAAAAAAAAAAAAAAAAAAAAAAAAAAAAAAAAAGTGGGAAGGAAAGAGTTTATTCAGCTTAGGCTTCCACATCACAGTTCCTCATGAAAGGAAGTCAGGACAGGATTTCCAGGAGGGCAGCGACCTGGAGGCAGGAGCTGAGGCAGAGGCCATGGAGGAGTGCTGCTTTACTGGATTTCTCCCCATGGCTCTCTCAGCCTGCTCTCTTATAGAACCCAGGACCCCCAGTTCAGGGATGACTCCACCCACAGTGGGCTGGGCCCTGCCCCACCAATGCCTTACAGGTTGCTCAGTGCTAGATCTTATGGAGACATTTTAACTGAGGTACTCTCCTCCCAGATGACTTTGGCTTGCATCAAGTTGACAGTGCATAAAACCCAAAACTGGAAAACTTGACATGGAAGAACTTTAACAAAAACAATTTGGGCTGAATGCCATCAACTATGGCAGCACCAGCATATGTGCTTTTCTGTTTGGTGCTGAGCTTGTTAGCCACACGTGGGCATGTTAGCTGCCTGTAGGCACAGAAGTATGGAAGAGGCAGACAAGCTGATTCCGTCAGACTTTCGGGTTTTCATAATGGGCATGTGGGATACTCCAGCAAAAGGCCACGACTCCTGTAAACAAGGAGACATCAACGAATGTCGACGGAGCAGGAATGAAGACAAGAGGGCACATACGTGCCAAGTGACCGCATTTCCCTCACACAGACCCCAAAACGCCCTCAGAAATATTTACAGACAAGCACAGAGACATGGTGGCATAATGAAGAGCCTGCGGTGATGATCATAGACCTAAACCCTCGCCAGTGAGAAGGGCCACACACAGCATGGCCCACAGACTTCCATGACGTAAAGGTCCAAGGAACGAACTCAGAGAGTTGGATGAGCCGAGAGTGAAGCTGACGTTGTTGAAACAGCAGCGGGACATGGAGGTGGAGGAGAGACCACGAGACCAGAGTTAGTGCGTGCACAGGAAGAGGGTGCTGAGGGTTGGGGCTGAGGGTTTGTAAGGCAAGTGACAGGGACCTTAGGTCAATCTATTGTCAGCAACAGAACATTCTGAACACTGCAACAGAAAACAAGGGAACCATGGGTATGTGATGAAACAGTTTGCTATGGGTTCTAACACATGCATTTCACTGACCATGCACCAAGTTGTTTCCTCTACTTCCTGCTTCCCACTATTTAGTGTAAATGTTAACATCTTTCAGCTTTGCCCATAGACCTACATATTTATGCCAAGATTTTCATAATTGTCTCATTTCTATGAGCAGAGCACCAGGAATCAGCAATAAGATGTCAAAAATGAACGTCTCATCACACCCCAGGAAGGTTATGGACTCTTCTGTCAACCCACTGAAATCCCTTGTGGTCATGGCGAAGCTAGCAGAAGAAGGAAAACTGGTGGTTTTAGAAAGTTATCCTGAATAAAATAGACAAGATTCAAAAGACATGGCTGTAAAATATTTTTTTCAAGCTACTGAAAAATTTTAATCATCCAGATTATTGTGCCAAGTGCATCCTTTCTGAGATAAAGAAAACTCTCAAGGGAAACATTTTCTTTGTGAGAATTATTTTTATTTTTATGTTTGTGCATATATGTGTGTGCCTGCCTTTCTGTTTGTGTACCATGTGCACATGCAGTATTCAGAAAAGCCGGGGGGGGGGGGAAGCCCAATACCCTGGAACTGGAATTATAGGTGATTGTGAGCCTCTATGTGCATCCTAGGAATCAAACTCTGGTCCTTTGGAAGAACAGCAAGTGTTCTTTACCACCGAGACATCTCTCCAGTTCTGGAAACATTTTTTTCTAATATATGCTGATTACGGTTTTTCTCCCTCTACTCCCAACTCCTTGCCACTTCCTTCCTATCTGGATCCACTCCCTGTCTGTGACCAGAAAAGAATGGGCTTCTACAGGAAAAAAAAAAAAAGCCAAACATAACAAAATAAAATGTAATAAGACAAAACCCCTCACATTGGAGTTGGGCAAGGCAAACCACGTGAAGGGAAAGATCCCCAAGAAAAGTCAAAAGACTCAGAGACTCCTCATCCACACATTAATGGGTCCCATAAGGACACTAAGCTGAAAGCTACAGTATAAGCAAAGGACCTTGCGCAGCCCTGTGTCAGCCCTGTGCTTGCAGCTTCAGTCTCTGTGAGTTCATTCGAACTTTGCTCAGTTGTTAATAAAAGTATCAAAGTCCACACTGTGTATTTTGGCTTTACTTCATAGGTGTTGAGGAACCGCAAATCTTAGAGTATTTATTCCAAAATAAATGAAAGTCACAGATGACAAAGTCTGTTCCAAAATGTGTGAGGTGCACCGCTAAGTAGACGCCGAGTGAGGCTGGATCCCTTTTCATCCCTGTGGGTGGACATTCTCAGTACTGGCAGGAGTCCCACAATCTTAGCTGCTCATTGCTTCCCTCCCAAGGGTTTCCTTTGAAAACGGACACCAGGCAAACAAAACCATCCTGTCTTAAAACATGGTACCCTCACCAAGCATGGTGGCCCATTACTGTGGTCCCAGCACTGCAAGAAGATCATGGGATTAAGGCCAGCTTGGTTTATGCAGTAAGTTTTAGGCTGGCTTGGGTTACATTTCAAAATTCTGCTTCTGATAAAACACCTCAAAACAGAACAATTAACCCAAACTATTGTCTTCCTTCATTCTTCCCCACCAACTCATTCTCCACTTAAAAGCCTTTCTTCACAGGGGGTTGCACATTGGGTGCTCCAGGCTCACTCCCTCTAGCTCTCTGGCTGTGTCTTTTCAGGCCTCTGCTCACAGTGACATGTGGTGTTACCACAGTTCAGTTCTCCTTTTATTTATGCCAATGGCACACACACTATCTAATACATTGCTGTGCTGTAACCTTTTGAAGGCATTGTTTTAGATTCTGCCTATATGTCTCTATGTGCACAACATGCAAGTATTGACAACAGAGGGCAGAGAGGGCATTAGGACCCCGGGAGCTGGAGTTACAGATGGGGTTGTGTGTAATTGGATGCAGGTCCTCTGCAGGAGCAGCAAAAGCCCTTGCTGCTGATCCGTTTTTGCAGCCCTCTATAATGTTGTTGTTATGTATTATTCTGCCAGAGAATAATCACATTATTATTTCGTTATAGTTTCATTATGTAGGTTTTCCCACCAAATTACTTCCTCAGCGGGATGGAAATATCTTTTATCTTCATATTTTCAACTTCCAATTCAGAACTTGACACTCCGTAGGCATTCGTATCACAGTGGCCCCTTTGCGACAATTTGTCATTGCAGAGGATGGAGCGCTTTGCTCTGGCTCACTCTGCTAACCTCCTTACATTGCAGGAGCGGAACTGTCACCAGACACAGCAGCACAGATGCCCCTTGGCTGTGCACATCCATTCCTGTAGTCCAGTAGAGACAACACGCTCATCGCGACTCTAGATTTGAGAGTTTCTGGTTCTCTTAATCCATTTTTTTGTTTGTCTTTGTTTTTGCTGCTGTAATGAACACCTAAGACTGTATCTGTGAACATAAAAACCTTGTTTTGAATGACTGTTCTAGGAATTGCCAAGTTCAAGGGCAGACTTGCCAGCCTCTGGTTTCTGGTGAAGCTCTCCTGCTGCTAAACTCACGGCAGGCCCAACCTCCCTGTCCTGCCTCATTGGAAATCAGTTCTTGATACCTGAACTCCGACAAAGCACGAAGAGCACGGTGCAGCTCACCTGCCAGAGAGCACCTCGATACAGACAGAGCAAGTCTGTCGTGGGTCTCCAAAGTGTACACTTTATAAACACGCAGGTCAGGCTTGCAAAAATGGACACATCTTGGGACTTTTAAAACACATACAAGTAGACACTAAACATTCTAGTACAAAGTTAAATTATCAGAGGAGGTTAAGGAAAGCAGAGAAAGAGGAGCATCAGGGAAAACAGTACAGGTTCGCCAGCATGGCCAGACGTGTCTAATCTGACACCACAGCCGGATGGCACTGAGGAGCCACTTAAGTTTTTCGAGGCAGGAAAATTAGATCCCTGTGGATTTCATCTCTAAGGTCTTACAGCTTGTCAGCTCTTGAAGGAGGGTGGAGAGTTGCAGGATGCAGTTAAAGCTATTGGGATGTGTTTCTAACAGCAGGTTTCTCCTTCAGAGAAGACAGGTGTGCTGCCCTCTTCATGAAGGCAATGGAGAAATTACACAGGGCCCTCATGGCGATGGCTAAACACAAGAATAGCTCAGTGTGTTTCAAAAAAGGCTAGAAGGTGTTGCTGAGTTACCTACTAGATATTTAATTTTATTATTGAAAAATGTTTACAGATGCTATTTTCTTGCTTACTGTCATTTGACACATAAGTATTGGAAATATATAGAAATGTGTGCAGGGAAATGATTAACTGTAGGGTAGTTACTAAATTGTACGTCACCTGCCACTTCAGCAAAGGAAGAGTGAGATTTGGACAAAATTGCTGACACCTGATACACACAGTGACATGAGGGTGTTAATGGCGCTACACGCTGTCAATTACTTCCAGTCCCAGACTTCTTATAAACCAACAGAAGTTAATTCAAATACTTGAATTTTTATAAAAATAAGGACCACACAAGTTACAGAAGAAGTTAACACATACTATTTTAGAAACTATTTGCCAATTTCCTGGCAAAAACGTAGGTAGCAACTGACCATTGGTGCCCAACCTCAAGGACACATGCACACTGCGGAAGTGGCAGGGAATGGAAAGACAGCACATGCCAGGGGACCAGGAAGTCGGCTGTGACATAGTGTCTACTGTATATGACAAGGACACTGCACCCACAAAATCTCAAAATGATGGCTGCCTAAATAAGACCTGGACAACCACGGTCTTTGGCATGCCAGTATGGATGAGGGAACTCTCACGAGGCCCCGCCCATAGATGAAGAGCTACAGGTAACTAATGGCTGCTGAAAAAGGGAGAATCAGTTTTTCTCCAACTATGAGGCCCCGAATAGGTTACCAGTCCCAAGTGGTCAGCCATAAACACACACGCATGAGTAACAGTAAACGGATTCGGCAGGCTTTTATATACACATGTGTGTGTGCATGTGTTACAGATATATATTTTTATACATAACTAAAGAAGTCATAAAGTCAAAAGAAAGAAAGTGAGGGTGACGTGGGGGCTAAGGGGGGATGGAAATGACATAAACATAGTATTCATGTATAAAAATCTTTAATTTTACTTTTAAATCTGAAATATACAAAATGGAGAACTCAACAACTACAAGTATTCTTTCCTAGTTTTCAAAGGACTGAAAATCTAAATAAAACAAATGCATTCTTAAGTCAGACTCAGCGTTCTGGGAAACCCCTGGCGAGTGACATAATCTGCATGACCCCAAATAAGGTTTGTCATGAAAAGCATGACAGGAAAGGAAAACATGTGTTCAGAGTGTCAGTCCTATTTTGGAGAAAGGCCACCTTTCTATGGTGCAAGTGCTACCATATACACCCTCTGGTATATTGTCACTTGGTTGCTAGGTAACTGTCTCTTGCCTATGACCTATGCGTGCTACTCTGTGGCTATAGGTTCAAGAGCAGAGTAACTTTCATGGGTGATCAGTTTTGTGCATGTTGCTTTAATTTTGTCTTGTTGTGTGCAGTCCTGGGATCAACTTTAAGGTCTTGAACATGCTAAACATTTCCCCCCCTGGCCACACCTCCACCCTGCAGCTCAGCCCCAGTGAGTCAGGTCTGATTTTTGAGGACATAGTCTACTGAAATTGCCCATTTTTATTCATTCTGTGCCTGTTCTGAGGAGGAAATCCACAGACTAGCCTCACCTCCCATTCTCCGCTTTCTGATCTTGCTCTTTCTGGACCTTGAACATCCATCCAATTCACTGAGCTGATTTTCTTTGACTCGGCCTCGATTATCTCTTGTCTCTAGGCACCTCTCTCATGGAGCAAAAGGCACAACCAAGGACGCTGCTCGAATCCTAGCCACCATTTCCCATCATGCATTTCTGAAAGGGTAACTGGGGCAAGTTTGTACTGCTGCAGCTTTCCATACTGGACAGTGCTTGCTAATCTATTGTGTGGTACAAGAACAGAGCTCTATATTCCAATTTTTGGTGACAAGGAACCTTCTGGTCTGCATTAAGGGAGAAGGGGCAATTTAGTGGGAGGAGAAACCTTAATACTTTGAGCCAGCTGTTCATCCAAATAGCTTTTAATTCCTGTCACCGCCAGTCCCACGTGCATCATGTATATCTGCTGATGGAGTTTCTCTGTGAACACCGCACAATACCTCAGTCAACTTGTGAGATTATCCCAAACTCTCTGGACTTTATGCTCAGACTCACCTTTAAGAATTCACACGGAATCTCTAACGTCTTTCTGATATACACTTTTAAGGAACCATTAGATTCTGCTTTGATCCCCTGCTGGGTGGAGTCTTTCAGAGGACAGCTATGGTAGGCTCCTGCCCTGTTCCCTCTCTTCAATTGCTTCCAGTGTCTGTTCTAGTTGCCCTTCTGAATGAGCATTAAGTTTCCTCCCTAGGCTCCTCCTTGTTACTTAGCTTCTTTAGGTCTGTTTATTGTAATATGGTTATCCTGCATTATATGGCTAATATCCGCTTATAAGTAACTATATACTATGCGTGTCCTTCTGGGTCTGGGTTACCTCACTCAGGACGTTATTTTCTAGCTCTATCATGCAGATGTCATGATGTCCTTGTTTTTGGTAGCTGAATAGTATTCCATTTTGTATATGTACCACAGTTTGTATATCCATACTTCAGTTGAGGAACATCTAGGTTATGTCCAGTTTCTGGCTATTAAGAATAACACCACTATTAACATAGTTGAGCAAATGTCCTTGTTGCATGGTTGAGCATCTTTTGGGTATATAGCCAGGAGTGGTACCGCTGGGTCTTGAGGTAGAGCCGTTCCTAGTTTTCTAAGAAACCTCCAGATTGATTTCCAAAGTGTTTTACTACTAGTTTGCACTCCCACCAGCAGTGGAGGAGCGCTCCCCTTTCTCCACATCCTTGCCAGCATGTGCTATCACTTGAGTTTTTGGTCTTAGCCATTCTGACAGTTGTATGATGAAATCTTGCAGTTTGTTTTGATGTGCATTTCCCTGATGGCTAAGGACGCTGAGCATTTCTTTAACTGCATCTTGGCCATTCAGTATTCTGCTCTTGAAAATTCTCTGTTCAGCTCTGTGCCCCATTTTTTTCATTTGATTATTTGGTTTGTTGGTGCTTAATTTCTTGAGTTTTATATATATATATTAGCCCTCTGTGAGATGTAGGGTTGGTGAGATCTTTTCCCAGTCCGTAGGCTGTCACTTTGTTTTACTGATGGTGTCCTTTGCTTTATGGAGGCTTTTCAATGGGCAATCCAAAGGGAGTCCTATGGATAAATTAGAACCTAGGACCGGGAGGGGTCAAGGAGCTCCCCAAGGAGAACAACGGGGCCAACATATCTGGGCGCAGGGGGCCGGGGGAGACTATTGCAGCAAACGAGGACCATGTGCTGAGAAGACCTAGGCCCTCCCACTCAGATGTAGACAATAGGCAGCTCAGTCTCTATATGGGTCCCCTATTAAAGGAGGTAGGGGCTGTCCATGCCATGGACTCTGTTGCCTGCTGTTTGGTCACTTCCCACTGGTGGACAGCCTTACCAGGCCACAGACAAAGAGGATGCAGGCAGCCCTGATGAGACTTGATAGGGTAGAGTCAGTTGGTAAGGGAGAAGGGCTCCCCTTCTTGGAGGACTAGGGGAGGGGAGGAGGGAGCTGAGAGATGGAGGGTGGGACCAGGAAGAGACATGGGAGAGGGGCTACAGTTGGGATGTAAAATGAATAAAATTTTAAAAAATAAATTAAAGTTAGAAAAAAACTTATTATGCTATACATACTTAACACATGTATACTGAAATAAAGATAGTTTTAGTGTTACTCTTTAAAAAAAAAAAAAAAGAACCATTAGCTTTGCTGAGCTATAAGGCTGGAGCAGCTGAGCAGTTGGAGTGGCAGCCTGGAGCCCTGTAGAGCTTCTGTTGCTCCTGTGCTACGCTCAGACCTGGAAAGATCCACTTTGGTGAGAATTCTGGAAGAGGACATTAGATGTATCAGCTTGTCCTCAGCCTCGGGAGAGATGCCTTGATCCTTTCCAGGCCACTATAGACATCCCACCAAGGCACTGGCCACAGCAGTTTTGTGTTTTCCCCTACAATCTCATAGAATCCTGTGGACTAGGTCCCATTTGCACAATATCCTCACCATACTGGATAGTTGTGATAACCCTGTGGAATGGTGTGGTGATTTTCAAGATGCCAACCCTGTGGTTTGAAAAATATGTTTCTATCCACTACAAATTTTAAATACATCCAAAAGCCTTTAAAACAGCTGTAGCTATAATGGAGTCTTATGATATAAAAATTACAAAAATGGTAAGTTTGGACAGAGACATAAAAAAAAAAGGGGGGGGAGAGGATGTGATTATAGGTTTTTGCTGTTGTTATTGGTTTGTAATTCAAGTTGTTATTACTTTAAAACTTCCTATTTTAAGTTTAAGGTGTTATATAGAAACTTCATAGTAACCACAAAACAAAAATCTATAGTAGATGTATAAAGTATTACAAAAGAATTCAAAGAAGACTACCATACAAAAGCAAAGGAAGACAGAAAACTAAGTGAAAAAGAAACAAAAGATTTAAAAAGTCAGAAAGAAAATTACACATTGCATTGAGACAGTCTTAGGTGTTTTCCATGTTGCCTTTCTACTATATAAACTCAATCAATTGCTAACAAGCCCACTGTGGTGATCCTGTTAATCACTGTGGTGACCTGAGTTCAAATACCCCACATCCACATACAGCTGGATATGACATCACACACCGATGATTCCAGTGCCCCTACAGAGAGAGAGACAGACACAGGCCAATCTCCAGAAGCTTTCAGGCCAGCTAAGCCAGCATACACACACACACACACACACACACACACACACACACACACACACAGTGTACAAAAACACTCTGCCTCCAAGCAAGATGGAAGGCAAGCATTCTGTGCCTCAGTGAGCCCGCTCTCTAAGGAGGAAACACTATACAGTTTCCTGAATAGCAACAGCAGTGTCCACACATGTGTTCAAGCAGAGAAGAGAAGTCCCCTCCTGGATGTGTGTGCTCACGTTTCCTTGTATTCACTCCTGAGGTCTTATTACTAAAGAGGAAGGATTTTTTTTTTTTTTTTTTTTACTTAGATGGCATCACAAACTTGAGACTGGCCACTGTGGAAAGCCTCATGAGAAACTATAACTATTTCTCTCTTAAAGTTCTGTTTGCTGGGTTAGGGATGTGACTGTGTACAAGGCCCTAAAATTGACCCCCAACATGAAAAAAAAGTTGCTAAATATTTTAGCAATTAGTTCTATTCTACAATTTAGGGTGTCTATATTTTGTAACTGTGAACAATATTCTTTACTGTATCTCATCATGCATGCTCACAGCGTATCTTCTTAAGAATTTAAAAGGATGATTGATGATGATGGTGATGATGGTGATGAGGAGGAGGAGGAGGAGTATAGCATGTATGCGTGTGTGCACAAGCATCCCACAGTGCTCCTGTGGAGGTTAGAACAAAGCTATTGGTAGTCACTGTCTCCTTCTATTTTGTGTGGGTTCTAGAATGTGAACTGAGGTCAGTAGGCTCCTACTGCAAGCACTTTTACCCACCAAGCCATCTCACACACATCTTTAACTGTGAATCTACAGCATGGGTTGGCCCTTAGATACAAATAATTTCACCTTCACAAATGATTTTCAACTCCAAACTTAGGCAAGCGCAAAGAAAGAAGTAGATTTCCCATTCCATCCAAGCTTTACTGACTTTTGCATCTGGGAAGGCAACCATCCTGTTGGAACAATTAGGAATTCAAACTTACTAAGGAGTGTTCATGTTAGATGAAGCAATACAGGGGAAATGGCCTGCAGGGTGCAGACAGAGGATGCAGAAACAGGCCACTTGGAAGGCAGGGAGGGCATGTCCCCGGCTCTGATTGTGGCTTCCCGTTCTGTTCCTTCTACAGACACTTTAAAGGCAAACCGAGGAAGCTGCATGCTCTCTGTGGAGGCTGCCAGAGAGGAGCCACAGTGAAGTGATCTCATGTTAAGAAAATGAGTCAATAATGATGGATCTTTCAAAGAATGGTTTTGTCAACAGGAAACCTGAGTCATAAATAATTATCTAATTATTAATCATGTTTCAAGCAGTCAGATTTTTTTTCTTGGGGCGGTTGAACACTCTCAGCAGTTTGCTGAATTCTAAGCTAATTTTTCAATTAGCAACTTTTAATTCAAAACTAAAGTGGCAAAAACACAGAATTTAGATAAATATATTTGCATGCATGCCTCGAGAGTTTGAATAAGTGGACTGACAATCTTTAGTGAGTATTCAATTCAAGAAATGTATAGTTTTACAATCAGCAAAAGATAATTTTATAACATTTCTATCATGCAAAACTATTCATCTCGCCTGTTTGTTAGCAACCTCTGTTTTCACACTGGATACCAGGTATGCTTTCTCAATATCATTCCTTTTGATAGCTCAGTAATATTCCATTGCTGGGCCATACCACATTTTCTTTATCTATGCATCCACTGATGGATACTTTGCTTGTTTCTACATTTTTGAAAATGTGTAAACACTACTGCTATAGACACTGCTGTACTCAGTGTGAACACATTTTCATTTTTACAGCTGTGAAGATTGATGGGTCAGACACTTGCCATCTACTTAGGCTTCTAGGAAGAGACATGTCACATCACAGAAACTCCGTCTCGCTCTGCAGCTTGAGTCCCCTTAGGATAGGAATGACTTCAGCATCTTCTGTTTTCCTCTTGCTGTTGACTTAGAGGCTTGACAGCCTTCTGTCTATGCGTCAGTCTCTTCAAGGCCTCCTATTTGGGTTTTGCAGCCTTTCTTGGACCTTATTTGCCAGATGTGTTTTTTGTTGTATTTGGGGAGTCTTCAGCAAGTCGTTTCTAACTCCAGCTCCATTGGACATGCTGTTTTCTGTGCTCTGTCAGCCTCCGAGGCTGTGTTTGTTTTATTTCCCTTTCTCTTACCTAACCCCCCTGCTATCCGCCTGTCCTCCTTTTCTCCTCAGAAAAAGAAAGCCTCCCGTAGATATCAATCTGACTGGAAACATCAAGTTGTAGTGGGCCTAGGCACATCTTCTCCTACTGTGGGTAGGCAAGGCAGCCCAGTCAGCTGACAGGGATCCCAAGGCGGCCAACAGAATCAGATACAGCTCCTGTTGCTGCTGTTAGAAGTCCCACAGGAAGACTGAGCTGCACCACTGCCACATATGTGCTGATGACCTAGGTCCATCCCAAGTATGCCCTCTGTTTGGTGGCTCAGTCTCTGTGGGCCCATATGGGCCCATGTTAGTTGGTTCTTTATGTATTCTTGTGATTGACTTCTGTGGCTCTTTCAAACCCTTATCTACCTCTTCCATAGAATCCCCCAAACTCTACTTAATGTTTGGCTGTGGGTCTCTGCATCTGTTTCCATCAGTTGCTGGGAGAAGCGTCTCAGATGACTGCTATGCCAGGAGCCGGTCTGTAAGTATAGCAGTGTATCATCAATGGTGTCAAAGGTGGGCGCCCTCTCTCATGGCATAGGTCTCAAGCTAGGCCAGTCATCGGTTGGTTATTCCCTCAGTTTCTGCCCTATTTTTCCCCTGTAGGCAGGAGGAATTGTGGGTCTAATATTTTGTGCCTGGATGGGTGTCCCAATCCCTCCGTTGGGAGACTTTTATGGTTACAGGAAATGGCCAGTTCAGGCTCCCTATCCCCCATTGCTAGGAATCTTAGTTAGCATCACCGTCATGGATTCCTGGGAGTTTCCATTGTCTTAGCTTTCTAGTTCCTTCCAGAGATACACATCCTCACTGACTTCAGTTCTCTCTCCCCATCCTCTCCCTCCATCCTCCCCTCACTTGATCTCTCCTGCTTACCTCCCCACCCCCTCACCCACTCACTTCCCTCTCTTCATCCATCCCAATGTCTACTCTATCTCCCTTTCTCAGTGAGACTCAAACAGCCCCCATGGCCTCTCCTTTTTACTTGGCTTCTTTGGGTCTGTGATGGTAGCAAGGCTATCCTGTACTTTATGGCTAATACCCATTTATAAGTGAGTACAGACCATGCGTGTATTTCTGGGTCTGGTTACCTCACTCAGGATAACCTTTTCTAGTTCCATCCATTTGCCTGAAATTTTTCATGATTTTCTTGTTTTTAATAGCTGATTAGTATTCAATTGTGTAAAATGTATCAAGTTTTTTCTATCCATTCTTCAGTTGAGGGACATCTAGGTTGTTTCCAAGTTTTGGTTATTACAAATAAAACTATGTGAACACAGTTGAGGGAGTATCTTTATTGTATGGTGGGGCATCTTTTGGGTATATGCTTAGGAGTGGTATAGCTGGGTCTTGAGGTAGAGCTCCTCTCAGTTTTCTGAGAAACCACCAGATTGATTTCCAAAGTAGTTGTACAAGTTTGCACTTTCACCAGCAAACGAGGAGTGTTCCCCTTTATCTACACTGTCGTCAACAAGCACCGTCACTTGTGTTTTTGATCTTGTCCATTCTGATGGGTGTAAGATGGCATCTCAGAGTTGTTTTGGTTTGCATTTCCCTGGTGACTAAGGACATTGAGCATTTCTTTAAGTGATTCTCAGCCATTAGAGATCCCTCTGTTCTATATTTGTATCTGTATCCTATTTTGTATTTGGGTAATGTAGTTTGTTGGTGTATAGCTCCTTGAGTTCTTTATATCGTTTATATATCAGCCCTCTTTTGGATGTAGGTTTGGTGAAGATTTTTTTCCCATTCTATAGGCTGCCATTTGGTTCCTTTTGATGGTGTCCTTTTTCAGTTTCATGAAGTCCCATTTATTAATTGTTGATCTTAGTGCCTCAGCTGTTAGAGTTCTGTTGAGGAAGTTGTCGCCTGTGCCAATGTGTTCAAGGATATTTTCCACTTTCTCTTCTATCAGATTTAGTGTATCCAGCTTTCTGTTGAGGTCTTTGACGCACTTGGACTTGAGTTTTGTGCAGGGTGATAAATACAACAACTCTTGGGATTTCTTCCCATCTGTCCAATTCTTTAGTTTCCTGAGTCTTGTCCACATTGTCTCTTTTCTTTTGTCATGATTCTGTTAAAACCTGGAGACTTCAGACACTACATCCATGTTCTTTTTGTTGTTGTTGTTGGTTTCTAATGCAGAAAATAATTCTGTCTTGCTTGCTTCTCTCTTTCTTTTAGGTAAGAAGACTATAGCATAGATGGACATTAACTGGCAATTGACACTCAAGGATACCTTTAACAAAACAGTCTTTCCCTGTTGAGCCTGCCATGTGCTCTATACAGGTCTCATTTCTATGCGTTCCTAGCCCCTTTTGGTGTTTTTCAGATACACATGAGGTTTTTAAATTTCCACATATGAATGCATCCTTAAAATAGATATACTTTAGTTTCTAAGTATCTAAAATACCTATTAGGATAATGTAGCCATCTGAACTGTTTTTCCTAACAAAACCTAAAAATGATTCAAAATGTATCTCTGTCAATAAGTTGGTAAGTTGTTTACCAATAAGTAGTATTTTACAACTTACCTGTCTAGTCATCTTATGGCCAATGTGGTTATTTCTATGTTTTTGCAATTAGTACTATGCTACAAATTTTTTTTTGTCTCTATTTATATGGACACGCAGACAAATCTTTAATGGGTAAATCTAAAGTACTGCTTAGTCAACAGGAATGAACAACTTTAACTTTGCAAGTAAATTTCATGCAGTTCTTTGTTGTTTTTATTGCTTGAGTTGCAAGGGTTACTAATTTATTGTTATACTGCTTCTAGATGGTTTGAGTTTCTCGGCACATGGAATTATGTTGAATTCTTGGGAGAGAACTGAGAACAACGAAGCTGGACTCAAGCTGGTGCAGATGGCGAGAGAAAGCAAGGCCTCTTCACGGTTCTCTATGGACACAGAGGTCTGTCCTGAAGGCAGTTGACAACACTATGAAAACCTTTTGATATTCTTGTTTGACTTTGTATCATAGGAAATGTATCCCTCAGCAGTCATCCTGAGCTGGGAGTGGACTGAGGCAGAGGGCTGCAAGAGGAGACCTGAACTAAGGAGAGTAATGGCCCAGCTCCGCAGTCACATTTGTGTTCACTTTCACCAGCATCAAGGCAGAGAAAGCACCCTGACTTCTGAGTCCACCTTCTAGTTCCACAAGCTTGGCAATAGCTCCCACTAATTCCTTTAGATGCTACAAGGGTGATGCCAGAGCTTTAAGTTTCAAGGCTGATATTAAGTTTCCATTTAGGCTGATGTTTGAACCGCGCTAAGATTAGAAGGCATTAAGCAATTAGAAGAAAGTCTAAATTATATCTTACCAGCAATGCAAGAAACCAGATCATTAGAAGGTCAGCAGGAAAGTGGAAGGCACACAGCACAACCTATCTTCAGTCACCAGAAACCCTGGGGGTACAGTGGGGTGTTCCCCTCTGGGGAAGGTGGGTGAAGACTGAGACCAAGACACTTTCCGAAAGTCTCAGCTTCCTTCAGCCTTCTGTAAACACTGGAGGAGCCATCAACTATAAAACAAAAGAAAACAAAAACAACAAAAAGCTTTTCCTTTTATTGTCAACTTTTGCCCTTTATACAACATTTGGCATTTGTGCCTTTTGTAATCAATACACACACATCTATGCTGGGTGGGAGAAGGAAAGAGGACGGAGGGAAGATGAGAGAGATGGAGAAGGGGGAAGGGAGAGAAATCAATAGACCAACTGATTGATCATCTGATGATTGGTTGTGTGACTCAAGGAGTAGATGGGCAAATCCAAAGTCTGTCACACAATCCTTAAGGATGGAAATAGAAGCGAGAGCCAATGTTGCAGGCTTCAGGAAAGTTCTGCATGTCATCAAGCCAGAAAAGTCAGGTAAGGGTTTTATGTGATGGTCGTGAAAAGTCTTCCTCTAGGCAAACTTGGTCTTTGCCAAAACATCGCGAACTAATGGCATGAGGCCATCCAACGAGATCCAACTTAAGTTTGCTCATAATCACATCTTTAAAAAAAATACCTCTACCATAACATTTAGAGGCTGCTTGTCTGAGCCACTTGGAACCAGCCTTGATAAAATGACTCATAAAAGTAGTCACTGAGGCTTCCATTTCATCATCAATGTGTTAACCCCACAGTCTCATCAGCTCATGCTCAAAGTGATTAAAACAGACATCTCTTCCCCTCGGGTCCTCTCCACTTCCCAGTTCACCTCCACATCGGGGATTCCCAAAATCCTAAAGTCCTTCTCCTTGGAGCTTCGGCATGATGCCGAGCAGATCGTCCAGCCAACCACTTCCCACAGGCTCCTGTCTCCTCTGTCACTGTGCCTATATGTTGTTGAGCTTTCCCACATGGCCAGTGGACTCTCCGCTGCCACATCATAGCTGGGAAACGTGCATTCCTCTTAATCTAATTCTCTCCCCTTGCAGATCCATTTGCATTATATCTATGCCAATTTCCAGCTCACATTTCCACATATTTACACCATCGATCATCAGATGAAATTATGTTGTCTCTCTTTGTTTCATAAATGTTGACTTTATTATCTTGGTCAAATCACAAGGCATTAGACTTAGGAACAGTGTCACTTAGGGGTTACATGAGGGACATATTTGGCCAATAGGTAGAACTAGGAATTTGAGGTCTGTCTGAGCTACATAAATAGCAAGACCTTGTCTCAAAACCACAAAGATGAACAAATTAACAAGAAAAGCCAACTGCCCTATGACATTTTGTAACTCTAATTTAAAAGATACATGAAAATCACTAAAGTACAAAGCTTCACCCAAGACTCACCTTCACCCAACTGAAGCAGAATCTCAGGGGACAAGTCATGCAACAAACCAGTCACCTCATCTGGCACTCTCTACCTACACACTTTCTGTATGTGTGGATTTGTGTGGGTGTGGGGTGGGCTTGCCCGTGCACATTGAGGCCAGAGGTCAATGCCCTACATCTTCTTCCACTACTCTTAACCACACTTGCAGAGTAGAGTCTCTAGATGAACCTGGAACACTGAGAACTATCCTGGTGGGCCACGCAGCCCCCAGGGACCTGCTCCCTTCTAACTCCCAAGTGCTGGGTTGTAGACACATGCTACCACACCCAGCGTTTACATGGGTTTGGGGGCGGGGTCTGAACTCAGGCCATCAGGTCCTCGGGCCCTCATACTTGTGAAGCAAGCACTTCATCCATGTAGCTCATCTCCCCCAAAGTCTGTTTTTAAAACAAGCTCCACATGCGATTCTTTTATGAATCTGAACATTGATTCTCTGTAGTTACGACAAACCGATGCATCTTCCTGTTCTAACATCCTCATATTTTCAAGAGTTCAGAGCATTTTCCTTCTCTACTTTAAGAGATTGATTATCCCTGTGCTCTCTTCTCTGGAGGAGTTTCTTCTCATCCTTTTTGTCCTTGCTCCTTGGCAGTATCTTACATGTCTTCCAGGCCTCCCTTAAGGAACCCCTCCGCTATTGCTTCCATATTGCAGTCTGTGTTCGGGCTTTGGATCTGCGGGGTTAACTGGGCTGTTCAGGTGTAGTGTACCTTTTCTGTTTTCTCTTGTTCAGGATGATGCTCAGATTCTTGCCATGGCTTGCAACATGGGTCAGGGCCTACTGCTTGCCTGCATCATAGCCTAGGCTTCTTCCACTGCCCTTTCCATACTGAACAGCTGCCTCAAAGCAGCCCCATCTCCCCGTGGTGCTTTGTTTCTGCTTTGTCCTTCCCTGCCACGACAACACTTACTGAGCTGACACTATATAGGCCAGGCGTTTGAGACACTACGGACCCACTATTGAAGTTACACATGCTCTCTTCTTTGGAACCTAATAATCTAACAGGGAGCCTGGAAAAATCTCTAAGGACAGTTTCTTTGGCGTGGTAATTCAGTATGTGGCAGAACTGGACTAGGAACTTTTCACGGACTATCTTTACAACCATATCATTCGGCGCAGGGTCACTGGGATCTAGAGAGCACAGGGGGCGCTTTTTTCACTGAAGTGGTGAAGAATCGAATGAAGCAAGGATCGGTTACAAGAAACCTTGCTAATTACTCATGGCACAACTTCCTGAAGACAGTTAGGAGAGACGTGACAAACGCTTCCTTCCACCCTTCCTCGTGCTGTGCTGGGATCTGATACTGTTCCATATATGTGTGGGAGGGAGAAAGAGGGAAGAGGGAGTGAGAGGAAGGGGAAAGATAAGAGGGAGGAGGAGGAGAGACAGACGGAACAGACAGACAGACTGCACAGTAGTGTGCGGGTGCCAGCAGAAGCGCACAGAGAGTTTTGGGTCCCTTGGATCTGGAAGTCCAGGTGGCTGTGAGCCAAGCCACCTGGTGCTAGTGCTGGAAGCTGAACTCTGGTGCTCTGCAAGAGCAGCAGTTGCAAGCACTCCCTAACCACTGAGCTACCTCTCCAGCTCATGCGTGTGCTTATGTCCAAAGCAACAGAAATGAACAACCGTGTGGCAGAACAGAATAAGTCAGGGTCACTCCAGCAGCTCTCATCAACACTAAGGAGTTGAAATTTTGCCTCTGGGCTTTCGCTTAGCTCTGGCTCCTGGAAGAGTTTTACCATGACCCCAATCGCAATTCCCTGACCTGTAAAATGGAAAAATGCAACAACCTGTATGCCAAAGCTAAGGCTTAATGAAATGATTTAAGGAGGAAAATGACACACGCAGGTTTGTATTCTAAGGTAATTCATGCCAGCGAGCAGCTGTGTGCAGTCGCCGAAGGCAGCACGTGTTGACGATATAGATAGCAGCACTAGCAGAAGATATGTGGGGAAGGTCCTCCTGCGTGTGTGAGTTCCATAGTCTCACCAGCTCATGGTGGAAGAAGGGAGGATTGCTCAGCATGGCTCTGCTCAATTATGTTGACTTTGACATACACCCTTAAGTGTCAGGCCTATTCCCAATTATAATTCTCAATTAATTTTAATCCCTTTCTCAGTTTCAATGTACTGGATGGGTGGTTTATACTAAGTAAAAACAATTTCCTGTAAAAGAGTGCACAATTCTGAAAACTGTGGCTATTTACTAGAACAGTATTTAAATTATAGCATAAAACTTTATAATCCTCGGGCCTGAGGAGATGGCTCAGGTGGTCAAGTGCTTGGCATGCAAGGAAGAGGCCTGGGTCCATCCCCAGAATGCATGGAAACATCTGGGTTCAGTGGTGCATGTCAGCAGGCCGAGCACTGAGAAGGCAAACAGAAGCAGATTCCTGGGGCTCACCCGTCAGCCAGCCCAGCAGGTTCAGTGAGCGTCCTTGTCTCAAAAAGTAAAGAAGAGACTAAAGAGGACATTTATCATCAATATCTGGCTTCTACATACACCATGGGCATGCACATATGCATGAACACATGGGCACATGAGCACACACACACACACACACACACACACATACACACTTGTAATCCTGATATATGTATGGGTGAAGGAGTTTACACAGTCCCAACTAAACCTTTTAAAATGGAGATCTATGGCAGAATCTGGGTTTGAATAAATGCAAACCAGAAGCGCATGTGTTGTATCGGCACCATGGTGGTGACTTGCAGATGTAAACAGATGTGACCCAAGAGTGCTGCTGAGGACTAGCTTTAGAAAACTCCTGAATCTCTATGAGCAAGGATGCTGGTGCTGAAGAGCTAGGGCTTCTGCGTTTTTATCAAGCTGGCTCAACATGTTCAGTAGAGTGCCTGGGAGACATAGCCTACCAGGAAATGCCTATGCACCTGTGAGGAAGGCTCCCCCTCCACACAAGGGTCTGTGGTGATCATTCAGACCATCCACTGCCTACTCCTCTAGGTGTGGAGTGAACCTGGAAGGGTGGGGCCTAAAAATGAGGTGGACTAAGGTCTCAGGCAATAGCCAATTTTATTCAGAGCATCAGACAATTTATATCCAAGGGTTACCAAGAGTAGCTTGAGTAAAGTGTACAGTCACAAAGACAAGCCACACGTAGCAAAATATGTTTTTTCCAAAGAGGCATATAAACAAATAACAATAGCCACTTGCAATGAACGATCTGAGGTAATCTCACTCCTCTATCCCCTACACCTGGGAGGGGCCTGAATGCATGATCCAAGAACATTTCCTGTTCTGAAGAAACTGAGGTCAAAAGACTTGTGTCTTGTGTTCTTGGAGTTTTCTCAGAGGCACTCAGAATTCTCCTCACACAACTCTATTTTGGATCATGTTCTGGCAGTCAACCTGATAGATTTAGGATCAGGAGACACACCTTTGGGTGTGACTGTGAGGCTGTTTCCAGAGAAGATGAACTGAGGTGGGCAGAACCATCCTGAACAAGGGAGGTGATCTGAACCCCAGCGTTCACCTCCCTCAGCTTCGTGACGGACCATGGGCACAATGCCCACCAGCTGCCATGCTGAACCAAAGTGAATCCTTGCTTCCTTAAGCTGGCTTCACCAGGCATTGTGTCTCAGCAAAGATTAAAGTTACTAACACAGTTCTGAACCTTGCAGGATGGCTGAGGGGACCCATCCCATGCTGGAACTCTGCCATCCTAAGCAGGCAAACACGATCAAAACTTGTAGAGTTCTAAAAGCTAGATCTTGACATAAAAGTCTAATACTCATTAAAAGAACATTCTGATACAACCATTAAAATAGTCTAAAAGGAGGCACTTAAGACGATGAGTATGGCTTAATAGTCTCTCAAGATTAAATTGGCTTGGTTTTGTAATTTAATGCTATTTTTGAAATGTAATTTTCAGTAGACAAAAATCCCATATGCTTTACATTGAATATTGAGCTCCTCTCTTCAGTGAAATTACTGTGCTTAATTATTCTGTTACAAACTGACACAGTCTGCTAATTTATCAAGCTAATGAGAAATTAGTAAATATTAATCAATAACACAAACAGCAAGAGAATGTATGACGTCAAGCAAGCGAAAGCCTAGAGTGTTATGAGCACAACTAGGGATGTGTGATGAAACTGACGTGTCCTCTGACTAATGCAATGGGATGCTGTATTCATACGTCTTAATGTCATTGTGGCTCATCGTCTGATCAGTGATATAATTTACAGAAGGTTGCTAGAGCGATGTCCTAAAGGGAGACACGGAAACACTCTTCTGTGTGGATCCTACTGACAGCCTGAAATTGAGGCTGGGGCTGTGGGAAATTCTCAGAGGATTTTCACTAGACCGAGAGTAGCTTGCTTTAGCAGAACAACGGTTTTGACCTTCAGCCAACCAGTGTTCGTGGCACCTCTCCTGCCTTCTTGGTCTAGCGCTCATCTTGCTCACAGATAAAATTATCTTATTATTTGTGTGTGTGTGTGTGTGTGTGTGTGTGGTGTGTGTGGTGTCTGTGTGTGACTGTCATGTGCATGTATGCTTTAGTGTCTACGAAGGCTAGAAGGCTTCATCACACATAACTCACATTTAACATACTGCTGCCTGGTCACATTGACTCAAGAGGCAGGGAAGGTGTGGACTCCCTTTGCAAACTTTGTATACTTTGTACATATTGTAAGCCCTCAAGGAAGGAAAGTGGCTAGGCCTCTGCCTGAGGCGCTCCTGTAGCTAGGCTCCGCCCACCAGACTTCCCTAAGGGCTGTTTTCTAATGGCTGTCACTGTTATTCCTAGCTCTGGAGGAGGGAGGACAGTACCCAGACTCCACCCTACAAGAAAAGTCCCCACCAATCCCTGAACAGGAAAACCCACCAATCCCTGAATTTCTCCAAGCTCAGGACTTGAAATCTCACCAATCCTCACCCTGGAAGTCTCTGCCATGAAAAATCTCCAACCTCTAAGAAATCCTATATAAGTCCTGTCTATGGTTTTTTTTTTTTTTAGTTCCCTGCTGTCTTCCCCTGGGAACAGAGGCAACCAACCCTGGATTTGTCCTTCTAAACCCAAGAATAGTCCCTCCTAAAACATCCATTCATAGTCTCTCTCTCTCTCTCTCTCTCTCTCTCTGTGTGTGTGTGTGTGTGTGTGTGTGTGTGTGTGTGTGTGTGTGTTTCCAGACATGGTTTCTCCATGTAGGCTTCTCTTTCTTGGACTCTATTTGTAGATCAGGCTGGTCTTCAACTCACAGAGATTTGCCTGCCTCTGCTTCCTAGAGGGCTGGGATTGTATAAATGTGCACTACCATGCCGGGTCTGGCTCCAATAAATTTCTTTTATGAGATTTGCTGCCCCATGTGACTCTCTCATCAGAGGAAGCCAAGAAACAAAGAAGCTAGGAAGGAAAGAAGCAAAGAAGTGGACAGAGGCTGAGGCTCCTGAGCTCAGCATGGGATACCCTCCCGTGGGAGCTGCAAGGGGTGGCTATTACACTGTAGCACTCCAGCTCAGCTAGGGATACCCTCCCTTTAGGCTGAAACCCCTCCACTGAGGATGCTGTCTCTCAGCACTGTGTGGTTCCTGGGCTCCTGAGAGTCCCAGGATACTTTTTCATGCTATCAGGAACAACAGCACATAGGCCTTGAAGACTCATGTGTCTTTAGATTTGTTACAGATGAAATGCAAGGGTCTGTGTATGAGTGTCTGTTATGTGGAAGCAATAGTGGGTGGAAAGCATGCTCTGTCATTCTTGATAGTTCCTAAAACACACATTAATACCATGTAGAATCTATATTACAGCCAGTAAAATGTAGTACATCAAACTTGGTAGATCATATGAGAGATAATCTAAGACAAAATAGAAGCAAAAATGGACTGACTAGGTCACCATGAACTTAAAACAATCAAGCTTGATAAAATAATACATCTAAAACTCCAGAACTTACGGATCAGATATTAGGTTTAGAGAAATAAATAATATGAAAACAAAGGGAATTGAAACAGGAGCTAATACCACGAGAACTAAATTGTCACAAAAAGTGTCAAATAAGGTCCAACCAATCTATGCAGGGCTGAATTTGTCCATGTGATGTGAGGTTATTAAAGAATTCCCAGAATTCTCTTGTGCTATGTGTCAGTAAGTGTTAGCATAGGGTGGCCTGGGAAAGCCTTCATGGGGGACTCCTTCAGACTATGAGCCCTAAGGAGGCAGAGGGCCAGGCTGGCAGACACCAGGTGCAAGCACTTACCTGGTGGAGCCAACACCCACTGGAGACTCTGCAGTTGTAGCCTAACATTCCGGAGACTCCAGGGAGCAGGCAACTAAGAGGAGAGACAGGGAGAAAGGTGTGATTGAGGCGGCAAGACCTAAATTTGGGGGGGGGGGTGCTTGTGATCTAATCTGGTGCTTTAGTTTTAAATCTGGGTGTAAGGTGAGGGGAGATAAGTACTTGACCTCTTTAGTAGGGTCACCTGGCAATTGTGTTGGGAGTATGTGGTACTGAGGGCTTGAGCAGGGGAGAAGCCAGAAGAGTACCTAGGGGGCAGGGCCAGAGGCCGGGACTCTTGCGTTCACAGTGCAGGTGGTAAGAAGTGGTTAAGACCACCATGGCAGTAAATTAAATAAAATTGATATTCTAACCGAATATGAGATAAGAAAGAGAAAAGTCAACAACGACTACAAAGATTTTGGCCTGAGCTACTGGGAAAATGTCCTGAGAAAGATGTAAGGGAAGGTGAGGAACCCGGGATAACACTGTATGAGATGGGAGGCCGAGTTCTGGGGCACATCAGGTCTGAGATGCCTGTTAGTCAACCAAGTGAAAATGCTAAGCAGGGAGTAAAAGTCCTGTGCTGGAATAATAAATAGTATGTGGTAATAAAGAATTCAAATGCTGCACATTCAGTTTAAGATTGCTTTTATCCACCTTTATTTTATTTCCTAATCTATAAATAAACAAATTTAAAATCTAATATTCTCTTGGTCGAGCACCTTTAACTGTAATCATGCTAGATTCAGCTCACTCAGTTGGTCCTCCCAAGTATTATGACCTCTTCATAGCATTTCCTAGATGCAGGACTCAGTTTCAGCAACAAATGTAGAGCCTCAAGCTTTAGACACATAACGAATGCATATATATTGGTTATTGTAACATTGCTGAGGCAAAAGGGCATAAAAATATTTTAGATGCAGTCTCTTGACTTCAATCTCCTTTTCTCATATATATGAAAAAAATCTTATAAATAAAAAGAAATGGTTTCCTTCCCAAGTCCTGGAGTGTGGTGCTGACTCATGTCATAAAAGCATTTATTGGGCCTTGAAAATGGAAGCAGTTTCCTGCCAGAATTGGGTTTTATGTAGCTGAGTTTCCAGTGTTGTTTTGGGTGGTTTCTCCTCCTCATAAGAGACATTAATGATTCCATCTCAAGTCCCAGTAACGCTGCCAGTAGTTTTCTTTTTCCCTTAGATTTTAATTTCAGTTGTACTTTCCTAATTGACTGGCAGAATATCATTTCTTGAAATAATCCGTGGGCTGATAGGTCCACAAATTTGCTGTCCCCACTCATTTTGGATCATGTATTTCTTCAAAGTATGGAAGAAGAAGAAGAAGAAGTGGTTTATAGCTCATGGATGTGAACCTACTGAACAGATACTGTGAGTGACAAGTGACAGTGACAGCAGGGAGCCGAAGATCAAAGGGCTGCTGTGTGTCATGCTGAGGCCAGCTGTTGAGTTCTGAGCAGAGTCAGGAGGTGGATTTATTTTAGTCTGAGCAGCTAACTGGTCCAGAAGCCACTTGGGGCTTTGAAAATTCAGATTTCATTCCTCATCTACTTTGGAAAAACAAACTATTAAGATGCTAACAGTTCATCATCCTCTTGTGAAATATTGGAGCCAGAATATTCTATGTTCATTTCCTAGATAGAAATGGTGAGCTATGGACAGGCTAAGCTGTGAGTTAATAAGAGTCCTATTCTGCCATTGGCTTTTGGACCTTTGCTTCTGAGTCTACAGAGATGATTTCTAAAAACAGACTTTTTTAAAAGGATGTTTTGCTTGAGGACACAGTGATAGTTCCCTTTTCTTTCACGTGCTGGCATTCCAACAAAGTGACTTCAGCTCTGTCTGCTGTTTAGGGACCACTTGTTGACATATTTTCTAGCTTGAGACAGTCATTTTCTGAACCGAAATAGAATAAAATTGGACATGGACATTGCATATACTTATGTGTGTAAGTAACATTTTGCAGTCCTTTGCAAAGGACTATTTTTAAATCTTCAGCAAGGACTCACGGTGATCAGGTGGTACCGTCACAGGGATCACTGAGAGGCACAGAGATCAGATCACGATAGTGGGGACAGGTAAAACAGATATTGGTTAAAGCTAGGAAAACCAACCAAATGTCTTTCCAGCATAGACTCCTGCAATGTGGGTCTGGGCAAAATTTCTCTGCTTTAGACAAATACTAAAACTCTATGAGATCTTCAAAACAAGACAAAACAACAATGAAACAGAAAAATAAAACCCACTAGTGCCTGTCCCGCATCATGGCCTGAATAAATAAATCAAAGTGGAGGTGTGACTCGGGCACAAGGGCACAGGTGTGTCTTCTTAACCCCACAGGTGATTCAGAGGAGCTGCCAGGAATGAGGGCTACCAGATCTGAGCAATAAACTGAGCAGAAAAATGCAAGGGCTTGGGATGAAAGAGCAACTCCCTCCTGGGGCCGGAGGATAGCGAGCCTTCCTCTGAAAGAATGGAATTCTTCTCTTGCTTTTACAGGAACTATTACTTTTCCCTACCATGCAGTAAAGCCTGGGTTGTCAGCACCCGAACAGGCGCCTGGCGGGTGCAAAGGGACATTGAATTCTTTATCGCTTGCAGAAATCCTGCCATCTCATCTCACTCCCTCACTATATCATAGCTCATCTCTCTTTCTAGTACTTTCCCCCTCTAGCCATTTTCCCACAAAGGCAACAGATAATTCCTCCAGTCTTCATAAAGGACCTCATCCACAAATGGCTGTGTAGTTAGCCAGCTGCAGTAGTGCCTGAAGAAAATGATCACTCTTTTGTAAACCGGCTGTGGAGCGGCTCCTAGCTAGGGCCAGGCACTGTCTAGACATTACAGCCTGTTTGGTTTTTCTTTCTAAAAATCTAGAAACTTTTAACTTTGGTGTTTGATCAGGAGTTGTTCCCTGGATGAAGTCCCAGCAAGAGTGACTCTCATGTCTCCCTTGTTGGTCTGCGGATCAGGTGGAGAGGGGACTCTTCCTGAGGGGACATATGACTGATGTTCAGAGACCTCAGCTCTAGGCAACACTAAAACTCTCCAAGATCTTCAAAGCAAAACAAAACAACAACGAAACAGAAAAATAACCATAACGCCCCCTACATCATGGCCCGAATAGATCAAAGTGGAGGTGTGGCATGGGCACAAGGGCATCAGTGTGACTTTTTAATTCCACAGGTGATTCAGACAAGCTGAGTGATGAGCAGATACCCTGAAGACAATTGTCATTACCCCGTGACTTCACAGCAGGGAGCAGCGGAGAACACGTAAAATAGCCCAAAGCCTTGTCTTTTAAATTCATAGAACTATTAACATTAAAAATCGAGCAGACATCTCCTAATGAATGGGCATGTGTGCATTTTAGTCCTAGAGGGGGAGAGGCTATGGGTAGAAATGGGAGACAGTGAGGGTGGCAAGCTGGTGTCACGCAACTCCAGCCATGTGGTAACAGAACAGGAGACACCACTCCTGTACAGGAGAGCTGTGCATAGGGTGCTCTCAAATGGAACAGGAGAGAACCAACAGTCACACACAGAGCGGGGACCCCATAGGCAGCACCTCATGAACTCAGAAGTCTCCATGACCTGGACCAAAAACAGGCTCTGTGCACTGAAGTGTTGCTTTTGTGGCCTGAAGAGGAGGCTGAACACAGCATGATGTGAGGTTCAAACTATGAAAAGCAGGAAGAGGGGTGCGAGAGAGAGAGAGAGAGAGAGAGAGAGAGAGAGAGAGAGAGAGAGAGAGAGAGAGAGAGAGGAGAGACTGAAAACCAGACCACTCTTTGTCAAGAATGACAGCCACCACCATAGTAACATGTAAGTATCTGAGGCAGGCTAGGCTCAGGATGACATGCCTAAAGCCCCTGGGACATATGATGACGGGGTAAGGAAGAGAAATGGAGAAGGAGTGAGAATAGGAGAGCCGGAGATAGACGTGGTCAGAGAACAGAAATACATTTTAAAGGAGACAGAAGGATCTTGGCCATATACCCTGCTGTATTAAATTGACTTTCCTTTGATAAATTCAACTTTAAGAAGCTAATAGTGTGCGGAGTTTAGTCCTTATACACAGGCTCAAAGCCAGAAGCCCTGAGGGACAGTTGAGATGTAAAAGTTCTCTCCCCAGCTCTTCCTTCACTCCAAGGGCGTGACTCTCTTCAGATGAGCATTTGTTAAGCTGCAGGCTAGGGAACACTCTAAGGATCATTCAAGGCAGAGCAATCTGGGAGTCTACTTAGCTTGAGTCACACGCATACCCCTTCCCGAAGAACAATGCATCCATCCGGCAACCTAGAGCTTCCAGCTCCGTCAGGCTGCATGCACACCTGCTTTATGAATTACTCCCCTTAGCATCCCTCAACAATGCAAATGATTCAGACACATCCAGGGATACCCTGAAACCAAGAGGTGAGCCAGGTCAGCCTAGGCTGGTTGGGACGCATGTGCAGATGCATTATGGGGAGGATGTGCACAATGAGGCAAAGGCTTCTGTAACCCAAGCCTGTCACTCAAGACAGACCATGCCCTAGTAAGCAAACTCTCTCTTTCCCCCGCCCCCCCCTCTAACTCCATAAAAGGAAACCCCAGAAAATGATCGGGGGGCCCTTGAGTTCTTTCATGCATGTGGCCCGCTGTCACCCTCGACTCGGTGTCCAACCTGCTTTGTTGCTTTTAATGAAGTCTTCCTGCTCCTTTGCAATGTATGTGAATATATTTCAGTTTATTCACTAAGATGCCACAACACCTGGTCCAGACCTTGAGCACCTGCATAGTCACTTACTATTGTTTTCCCAAGTGGAGGAAGTTCTCAATCTGCAGCAGAAAACTTGAGGGAGACGCCTGTGCTGGGTGATCTTGAGGATAGACTGCCACAAGCACAGGAGCATGCGCAGTAGAAGAGACGGTTTCTCTAGTTCAGCACGCCAGTTTTCTGCCTAAGTCAAATGGAGGCAGTTTTCAAATCTCTGCAGGTAATGTGCTTATGAAAAGTAGGGACGCCGTGTCTGAAATCAGGTTGATAAAAGATATTGTTTGGGTTTTATTTTTTCACCAATATACTTTAATCATATATCTTCCTCTCCCCCAACTCCTCTCAGAGTCTCCCCATCTCTCTGCCTACCTAACTCCATGTTTTCTTTCTCTTAACATGCACCCCTCCCCCCAAAAAAAACAAAGCCTCCAAAATGAAGACTCAAGCCAAACCACCCAAATAGACAAAAATACTGAAAAACTTTTTGTTTTTTCTATTTATTCTGTCTCAAAACTATTTGTCAATCTGCCTGCAGGAGACATGGGAGGGAAAGGAGAGAGGCTAACATTGCACCTATTGCCAAGAAACAAAACAGACAACAATAAACAACATCTGTTTATCCCAGATAGGGAGGGCACCAATGAAGGAGGAAGAAACGATCCCAAGTTCAGCCTGGGAAGCTGGTTAGGAGTCACTTACAGGAGCATGGGTGCGACAGCTTCTCCATGGAATAGTCTTGCTCCCAGAAACACCTACAGAAGGGTGGAGCCTCATAAGTCAGGCCCTCCTCTCCACGTTGCAGTGTTAAAGGGCCCAGTTATGTGCTGGTCTCTTGAGATAACCACAGCTGCTGCGAGTTGAAGACAGCAGCATCCCGAAGTGCTGGAGGACGGAGTCACCCGGTGTTCGGTGTTCAACTAATGTGAAGCTATGTGCTATGTCTTGAGTTAAAATACAAAGTCAAGGAAAGTTATCATCCAAACATGGCTCACTCCCATGGGGCAATGTATTTAAGACGCACAACAGCAACTTAAGGACTTTATACAACGAAATACCTATAAATGGAAAACATTGCCAAACAAGCCAAATACATGTCCTTGAAAGGTCTCTGTGAAAACAAGCTGTCTGAAACAGGACAGGTCTACCGAGGAAAAGCTACCCTGTGGCTCTTACTTTGAAGAGGTCAGGAGTCACAGATTAGCCAACCAGAGGGACATCTTTTCACAGAGACACGGGCAGATCCTCCTAGATTTGGAGGAATGTTGAAAGTAGACTGCAGTGACCCCCAAAGAGCAAGCAGCAGATCAAGCGAAGGACATGTGCCTGCCGACTTGTGTCCTAAGTTAAGGTAAATTCCAGATACTGTTTTATCATTTGAAAAGTAAAAGAAAGTTTTAAGCCGGAAAGGGCACCCTCATTCCTCAGGTCATGCCTGACTGCACGTTCTTTTGAAAGAAGACATCAGGCGTGGACATATTGCCATCAGCTCGCCCCAAATTGTATGTTCTCTTGCTTCTGTTGGCCGGGAGCTCCGCTTACTTGACAGAGAGCTGGTTCTGGATCCTGGTATTGCTTCAGGGCTGTTTGTCATCACAACCAGCCTTTTATTTCCTCCGTTTCCAAGAAACCATCTGTTATCACTGAGAAGGCCAACGGATCTCGTCCTGCCTGCTTCTGTGTGAATGAGCAGGAGGCATGGTTCCTCGGGTGCGGGGCCTGCGCTAGGCAGCCTCTCTGCTCTCTTGGCTGGATTCCCGCGGCAGAGATCAAGCCCTGTGCTTAGGGATATCACTTCGCTGGGGCTCCAGTGGTGGAGATCTCATCTTCCGAAGAGAAGGCTGGGGAAGCAGAGAGCAAGGACCTGACGCTGGAGCTGGATTTAGACCCTGGGTAGAGGAGCCATTAAAGCTGGCACAGGCCGCCTGTATCTCTCAGGGCTGTTAAGCAGCCACTGGAGACTCCAATCACCTCCCTGGCCTTCATAATCACCTGTGAGCAAGAGATTTGGATCACGTGGTTCTAAAAGATTATTCCGGCTCTTTAAAGGCCGTGGCCTTATTAGCCAGAAACTGTCCAGAAAACCGTCCTCTGCAACCTCAGCCATGACTTTCCAGCTGTGACTCCCACAGGAAGGAGAGGAAGATATAGCAAGTGAGGACTCAGGCTCTGATGCAATTTATTTCAAAAGGGATCAATTTGCTTTGCTTTCCAAGGAAACCAGGTTATAGGAGTTTCAGATATCATCAAGGGGCCCTGTCTGTTCACAACGTCTCCATCAGAATCACACACTTTACCTGACAGCCCAGTTATTGTTATTGTCGAGAATATCATCGAGAAAAGTAGCAGGTTTTTAGAAAGTCTGTCAAATATTTAAGGAAAAACATTTGTTTAGTTAAACAGCAGCTGAGCTCACTGCAAATGATGTCACTAATTATGGTGGTCTAGGAAACAGGTTTGCTGATTCCTCTACCCTCCTTCCTTCCTTCCTTCCTTCCTTCCTTCCCTCCCTCCCTTCTTTCTTTCCTTCTGTCCTTCCTTCTGTAATTTAAAATGAGCTGGTATGCAAAATGTAATACAAGGAACCAGGACACGTCAGAGTGGGAAAGGAAAGGCGGTGTTGCCCTGCTTCTGTGGAGGCCATGAAATGGCCCGACAGGAACCCACTTGTGATCACAGACCTTAGTTAGTTTGAGGTTTTTCCTGTGAGCCCAGCCAAATGCACTCAGACATCTGCACCATGCCTCTCCAGAAAAGCAGGAGCAGAGTGTCCCTCTACGTCATACAGGTCCACACAAAAAGACGGTTACAAAACGAGCCAATAGTGACCGATGAAAAGAAGCCGGGGAGAACAGACATTGAGGCCCATCCAGAGGCAAACTCCTCCATGCCTGCTTAGATGAAGCCATCTGATGTCCATGTCCAGAGTTCATAGCTATGGAGGGTCCGGCCCATGGCTTCCCCAGGGACAGTCAGCTTCGGGCTTCTCAGTCCACAGCTGATGTATCCTGGCCCCTTCCCTTTGATTATATTTACTAGTACATTTCAGGAAAATCAAGGAAAAAGAAACTTGGAAAATTCTTTTTATGTTTTCGATTTTGAGACAGGATCTCGTGTAGCCTGGGCTGACCCCAAACTCATCATGTAGCCAAGCATGAACTGGGAACTCCTGAATTTGTTGCCCCTGTTTCCCAAGAGCCTAGACTATAGGCTTTCATTATCACATTTAACAGATGCAAGACTTGACATCTTACTGAATTTAAATTATTCGAAATAGTTAATTTGCTGTAATGAATGGACTATGAAAACAAAGCTATAAACAGCATACAGTCCTGCTTCCTCTATCACCTGCAAACCTCCTTCTTAGACCTCCTGATGGGGGAACTCCTCGCACTAAATAGCCTTTTACTTTTTAACAGAAGAAACACATTTTTGTGTTATTTCTATAAATGTGAAACCTAAGATAATCCACTAAAATTACTAAAAAAAAAAAAATAGGCTATCTACAGACTGAATTAATATGCAGAAGTCAAATGGTCTTATTTATAAACAGTAAACAACAAAAATGAGCTAGAAATTTTGTAATAAGCCATGGAAGACAAAAGAAAACAAAACATAAATAAGCTTATCAAGCAGTTCATCGACCCCATGAAGACTGTTTAAAACCCCGAGATGTCAGAGGTTTCAAGAAATTAAAAAACAGTGCCTTAACTCTTTTTTTCCTTTTTCTTTTTTGGTGTTTTTTGAGAAGGGTTTCTCTGTGTAGCCTTGACTATCCTAGACTTGGTTTGTAGACCAGGCTGGCCTCCACCTCACAGCAATCTGCCTGCCTCTGCCTCCAGAGTGCTGGGATTAAAGGCGTGTGCCACCACACCCAGCCTACCAGTGCCTTACTCTTAGGAACACCTTGTATTTGAAATCTATCTAAGATATAAACTATGTACTTTATAGGATCCCAACAAAAGTAGCAAGAATTCAATATCTACTTTTGAAACCAAGTTAATTGATTGAAAAGTTTACAGTAACTGGGGCTGGGGACACAGACCAATGCTTAGTATGGATTACGGCTGGCAAAGGAAGGAGTGGACGGCCATAGGCAAACCCAGGTTATAGCTCTCTATACTGTAACATTGCCTCAAAGTCAGAAGTGAACTCTATCTGCTGACCTTTGGAGTCTGGGCTTTCCAGTAATTTATTCTCACTGAAATATAAGAGAGACTTTAAACTGGCTTGAAATGAAATTCAAGGAAAAGCTCTAACAGAGAACTTGATGATACCCCCGGGTCAGTGAGAGCAAGGGAAACTTTTCCCTTCTTGAGAGAATGTAGTTCCTTTTTCTCAGAGCCCTGTTGAGCAAACACAAAGAAGGAAGATGAGCTGTAAATGCATATATCACTTAGTAACAGACTTCCCGCGTGACTCATTGTCAAAGAGCTGAGGAGAGTTAGCTAGGACCGTGATGGAACAAAGCCAGAGAAAGGAAGGCATTACCAGACCACTATACGGGGTTTAATATATTTTCAAATAAATCCAAGACCATCTGATAATATTTATCTAATGCTTGGTCCGTACTTCAGAATGCACATTAACTAGTAGGTTCTCTTTATATAAAATATGGCACATTTTTCTGTAATTCATGAAGGAATAAAAGAGAAAACGACCTTGGGATGGAAGACCACATTACTATTTGGTCCTATATAACTGGGCACAGGAGCACAGAGGACCATCAGTTTGGTTCAGCGTCCATGAAACCTCTAGGAGAAAGAAAACGGAATCCTTTATGCAAGCCTAGACTCCTTATTCAGAAAGAGCACTGGCACCAGTGCAGGGTGACCCTCCTGCCAGAGGACAGAGGTTCTGGGATGTCAGTGTTCTTCATGCCAGTGGCCTGGAACACTCCTTCTGAGAACAAGATGGCAGCCTGTGTTCCAAGACTCACATACACGCAAACAGAAGCCCATGTAAGAGTTGAAGAGTGTAGACGCTGCTGTTGGATGAGGTGAGGCTGAATGCAGCTGAGGCGTGAAATACTTTTGTAGTCTATCACCAGTCCGACGGAGTCCAGGCAGCACGTGAAGTCTGTCCTCCCAGATGATGTCCACTTGAGGGATGGCTACGATGAGAGTAATCTTTTCCTTTCCTCACTGGGGCACCTGAGATTGACTTGCTTAGAGTGGACCATACAAAGAAGCAACCCCATAGCACACAATACACAAAACATGCATCTGGCCCACAAAACTCAACATTTCAGCAAGAAAACAACGTATTTCTCAATTCTTCTCAACAGCATAAAAGAAGAAGAAAACACATGAAAGGTAAACACCCTCCAGAGTCAATCTGCGGGTGGCGTGTATAGACGCGTGGGTGCTGTTTTCTATGCCATCTTCACTGTCAGGACCTCCTACTGTATGCAGCTTTCAGCCTTAGTTTTAAGACTATGGGGGCGGAGTACTGAGGGAAGGGAGGGAGAAGGAAGAGAGTGCAAAGCTGAAGCGCCATAGTGTGTGTTTATAACTTTGGACACTGCTTCTTGGGAGAAATGGCTGCTTCTAGACCCAAGCTGGTGAGATGCTCCCTGGAGGATGTGATGATGCCAGAAAGCAGGAAATCTTCCAAAAGAAACAAAAGCACATGCACATGTGTACACACACACACACACACACACACACACACACACACACACACACAGCACTTGAAATGAAAGCAGAATTCAAGCCAGAGCAAAAGTCAAGGCTGGGGCCAGGACACCATGCCCAAAGACCTCTTCCTCTTGGCTTTGCCCACTCTTGTCAGCAATGGCACAGTGCAACTGATGCCGTTTCTCTGGTGGCTTTGAGGTGTAGTCTCAAATGCAGCATAGCCGGGCCTCAACCTCAGGGTCTTCCCTCCTCAGCCAGCACGCTAGAACTACTCCATTTGGGTGATGACATTTTTCCTCATTTTTTCTAAATAGTTTTTCCTAAATAGTTTTTGTTTTGTTTTGTTTGTTGCTTGTTTGTTTAGATCCATTGACGTTTAACTTTCTTTGTAGCTTGATTTTGGGTGTTGTGCCTTGTCTTGTCTTTTCCTTGGTTGGTAGAGAGGGTTGGCTGCAGTCATAAGGAAATGACAAAGGCCACTTTTCTCAGGCAAACGGAAGTAGCAGAGCCATGGAGAAGGAAGGGCTCTTGGGCTGAGTTTATCCAGAGTTCCTCTTAAACTTTTCAAGAATGTTGAACCTTTTTTTTTTTCCAGTACTGGGTAGAGGAGCATTTTGGTTTGTTTTTGTTTGGTCCAGACACTTATTTTTAACAGTGTTTTAGCACTTACCATGGCTGTTGGCGTGTTACAACTGGCTGCCAGCCTCACTCCTGGGAGTGCTTGGTTGGCTCCTCTGAATTGTGAGTCCAAGTCTTACCTCACCACACTTAGAGAAAAGAGTGGACTTTCCTCTTTCCTCCTAACACTGGGAATCTGAAGACCCTTAGCTAATGTTTGGACCAATGTCATACAGATAGAAGGTGTTATTTATTCTCCTAGTGCTTTTCAGTGTGGATGGTTCAATAATATGGGGAGCCAGGGCATCCCTGCAGGTGCCGCAGAATCCTGGCCTCATCACTCTGAGCCTCTAACCCTGGTCTAACCAGGAAACACATGATCAACGGCATTCTTAGATGGTTTTTCCAAACTGAAACTGAGCCTCTTCAGGGGGCCTCATTTTCTTTGCATGCATTTTTGTATTACATCTTTAAACCAAGATGAACAGCATCAGACAGGGTTATGCATTGCATCAGGGTTTATGCAAGAAAGCATGAAACCAAGAGACACTCATTGAAGGTGCCACACTTATTTTAAAGATCCATCTCAGACTTGCCTGTGCTTTAATTAGAATATCCTAGAGAGTTTTAAAAATACCCACATCAAGTCTCCTCCCCTGGAGAAATTATACCAAAGGCTCTGGGAATAAGATTCAGGCTTCTGTACTTAGTGAAGCTCCCAGGCAAACAGCCGCACAGTGAGAAATAAGGTCTACCCGCACAGTGTGTGACGTTCAGTGCTTCTACTGTTCTCACAAAGCTGGGTGGGAAACCGCAGTGGGGAATGGGGGAGCAGGGTGGTGGGGGTGGAGTGAGGAGAGGGGGAGTGGGGGAGCAGGGTGGGGGTGGAGTGAGGAAAGGGGGAGTGGGGGAGCAGGGTGGGGGTGGAGTGAGGAAAGGGGGAATGGGGGAGCAGGTGGAGGGGGCAGGGTCAGAGACAAAACAGCAATGATCAAAGGACATGTAGCAGATACAACAGGTGAATAAAGAAAGCCATGTTCTGAATATCTTTGCACACTGCGTATAGTCAGTATTAAAGACTCCATTAAAAGAATAGAGTTGGGTGTGGTAGTGCACACATCTGTCATCCTGGCACTTGGGAGATGAAGGCAGGAGTGTCAGGAATTCAAGGTCACTTTCTACCATATAGGGAATTTAAGGCCAGCCTAGACTACATGAGACTCTGTTTCAAGAAAAAAAAAAAAAAAAAAAAAAAAGACTTAGATTCCATCTAAGAAATAACACTTCTTAAATGCTCTCTGGTGCCAGACTCTGTTCTTTGATACTAAAATGTCTCTCTTCTTTCCCCCTGTAATATCTAGTCCCTCAGCATTTAGTTCTGTGGCTGAGTTTTAATTTGGTTAAGGAAGTCTTCTTCAGGAAGTCTACTGGACTTTGCTACACTGCATCCCCTTATTTTTGGTAATTGCAAATGCATAGTGGTAATAGGTTTGTGGTTTGTTTTTTGTTTTTTTAAATACACTCGTGTGGCTAGAGAGATGGCTCAGTGATTAAGAGCAATGGCTGCTTTTGCAGAGGACCTGGATTCAGTTCCCAGAACCCTTTGTCCATAATCTTTCCTCCGAATATGCCTGTTTTGGAAACAAAATGGAGGCTTTAAAATGCCTCAAAACAAAAGATAACTGTTTCCAACAAGGATACTGTATCAGCCAGCTTTTCACCATTGTGAGGAAATACCAGAGAAATGCACTGTAAAGGAGATGGGATATGTTTGGATCCTGCTTTTTCACCTTATGTTGGTCAGAAAGTGAAGGAAAAAGAGAGGGGGAAAGGGAGAATATTCCACTAAGGAAAAAATTATACAAAACGCACACTTCAAGGAAAGGCATGCCTGACTGACCTATGTCCATCAGCGAGGGGCCACCTTCTAAAGTGTCCTCCATGTCCTAGTAACACTCACCTCTGGACCCATGACTACAGGACTCAATTGATGAAGCCACATCCTGTGAGGTCAAAACAAGAAAAATATACCTTGAAGGTTAAGGGATCTGTTTGGCTGTCCTGTGTTTGTTTAGCCCATCTATCTGCAGAGGAGGTGCTTGATCACACGTGGGCAGGAGGCACTCAGGGAGGAAATATGTCAGGAGGCTCACTTGCCCCTGATTGGATCTGATGAGAAATGTGGTGAATTGTGGATTTTGGCTTTTCAAGCCTCTGCAAAACAAGACTCACAGCTATCACCCGGGGAACCCAGGGGTGGGCCTGGTCGGAATCCATCTACCTGGCCAGTATTAAATTAAACCTTGTTTCAAATTTGGCTTTAAATGGTGGTAGTGGCCTTATCCTCAACTGGTCGGGATTAATAATGTCTTTCATGATACAATCACCTCTCAGAGTCTGCAGCTCAAAACACTGAGGCTTTGGGGAACCAAGTCTTCAACAGGAGTTCAGAGTCAGGCCATGACAAAGACCTGTGGCTTTCTCTAGTCCCTTCTCTCTGTCATGTCTCTATACACAAAGCACATTATCAAACTGTCCAGTGAACTCAGTCCATATGGACAGACCTGGGCCACTAATTCAAAGTCATATTAACAGTTCTTCAAGGAGGCATTCCTTGTGTTTACAGAGTGCTCAGTAGTCATTCGTAGGACATTTTCTATCCAACTGGCTTGTGTTTTCTTCATTTTAGTTTGCTCATGTAAAATTGTCTTCTTTCAAAAACAATAAAGTTGTTTTTTAAAAAAACCTTTACTATATTTTTATTGTCTTGTTTCCTTTTTTTAATTTAAAACGTATTTGATCATTTTGTGTATATGAGTGGTTTGCTTGCAAGTATGTATGTTAGCCTAGTGCCCATGGAGTTCAGATATGGGTGTCAGACTCCTTGGTCCTGATGTTACAGATGGTTGTGAGACACCATGTGGGTGCTGAGAATCGAACCCTGGTCCTCTATAAGAGCAGCCAGTGCCCTTAACCACTGAGCCATTTCTCAAAACAATAACAACGACAACAACATAACTTCTTTTAGTTTGTTTTACTTGCTTATTTAACAATTGTATGCTATTCTATTCCAAGGACTATAAACCTTCTATTTCTAATTATATTCCCTATATGTATTCCATTAAAAACCAATTTTAGCCAACGTGGGTAGGAGTCAATGACCAGCAAGGAGGAGGGATATGAGCTGCATGGGGCTTGAATGACCTGCATCATAGTCCTAACTTCACCCCAACATGCTACCCTTCAGATTATCTGTCTATTGATTAAGTGTGAATATTGATTATTAAATAACTTTTATCACAAGATTCTGCTGGCACAATTTTTAGTAGGTATGCACCATGTTTTTGTTAAAAAGATAAAATTTGCAACAAAAAGGCGACAGCCATTACACCTAAGTGTTCCTGAGAGGAAAGCCTGTATTGCTGTGGTTTGATTGAGAGGTAATTGTAGAGTTCTGCACTTCAGCTCAACCGCGGGGGGGGGGGGGGGGAAGCTTTATTAAAGAGAGGAACTTCCATGAAATTGTCCATTAATTTTACATGTTCACTTTTCACTCGGCCTCTGTGCATATTTCAGGCAGTTTTGATTCTACCAAGAACTCAAGTGAAAAAAGGTCGTCAATAACGGTGTGGTATGGGCTCACTGGGTTACACCACACAGGACAGGCTTTTTCTGGTGCCCAAACAGTGATGACTGTGGAATTAAGTTACCAACAGCAAGGAATTCAAAAGGTGACGTTGGAAGCAGTTTCTTACCTTGACAGCAGTTCAAGTGGTCTTTGTTTGTTTGTTTGTTTGTTTGTTCATTTTTAAAAAACTTCTCTGAACATACCTGTTTAGACTTTTTTTCCCTTGAGAACTTTATGAAGCGAGCCTGCCTGGCCACAGGCTTGGAATATGCTTTCCTGAAAAAAAACAGACAGGAGACTATTTCCTGCCCTAGGTTGACCTGGCCCTGGGAGGAAACACCAGTAGCAATCGTCCCCAAGGCAGATGGGCATCAGCTCAGCGGCTGTTTCAATGTTGCCTCTGTGCTCATTATCTGACTAATAAAACGAACTCTGTGCAGCCATTGACAGGGGACAATGTAGCCCTGAACCACAATAGCTGTTCTGAAATCCAAATGATTCTCCCACCCCTAGCAGCTGCTGCCCTCTCGGCTATCTCAGACAGGCATGGGCTTGGAAAGGATGTTTCCTATCACAGATAGAAAATTGCCTCTCAACAATAACAGTTTATAAAACTGTTCATAGAGCCAGTGCCTTAGGTCTCTTGTGGAAGAGCACAGCTGTTGAGCTCACATATAAATAATGTGGTATGCGGGGAGCTGCTCACAGCCTACATCCCGTCCCCATTTGACCCCTGCTACTGGCTGGATGTTAGCTGGCACACAGACATGCTCTCTGAGCAGGAGACTGAGCCTTTTTTTTTTTTTTCCCCCTGTGAGTTGCTCTGGATGTGATTTTTAAAATTTTTCTTAGCGATCAAACAGTAGTATACATCTCTTTATCATGTTTAGAAATACCATGTATCACAATGTGCATCTCCTTTGAAAATAAACATTTATACTTAGGTGCTATTTTTTTTTTTTTTTTTTTTTTTTTAGCAGCACAAATGTTCTTCATGAGATGAGAATTGTGAGAGAAAGGGACAGATACCACAGTGAAGAATGAGTTTGCTGCAAAACATCAACAAATGGAAGCAGAGAACAGAAAACGCCCCTGGGCTTTTGAACCACAGAACTGTGAGTCTGTCTCCACCTTCTACACCCTCATCATGCTTCTGCTCACTTCAATTATTCTCCACCTCCTCCTTCTCCTCTCTCTGTGCAGTCAAATGCCGTTGGCTGCTTTTAGCCATAATTTGGGGACTTGTTTATAGAAGTAGAATTGTCAAGGGTGCCATCTGTAACTCAGCAGTAAAGTGTTGGCCTCCCATGCACGAGACTCCAGGTACATCCCTCGACACTGCCAATGAGGAGATGCCAATGTACTCAGATTTCCAGTAAATGATGTCTCTGTCCCATGTGGCAGCTTCTATGCCTACCTTGTCAGTCATGAACCCACACAGAAAAGCAGGAGATCCTTTCTCTGTGGTATGTCTGTTAGTAATATAGAGAGCTGCTGGATGTCTCACATGGCTAATGGCATTACGACAATGCAGATGCCCCTGGGTGTACTTTTAATCCAAGACTGTTTCCAGCTGAGGTAAGATAACAGTACTTAATGAAGGCTTGGTATGGTGGTACACACCTATAACCTAAACACTCAAGCAGCTGAGAGAGTGGATGAGTCTGAGGCCAACTTGGACCATAGAATGAGACTTTGTTTGAAAAGTAAAAACAAATGGTGGTGAGAAAAACCACAATACAGGGGCTGGAGTGGCGGGTCAGTCGTTAAAACCACTGTCTGCTTCTTTTTCCAGAGGACCTGAGTTTGATTCCCTGTACCTACGTGTCAGCTCACAGAAGTCTATCACTTGAGTTCCAGGAGATCGGATGGTGTCTTCTGGCTCCACAGGGCACCAGGCACACACACAGTAACTCCAGCTCCAGGAGATCCAATGTCTTTGGCCTCCACAGGCCTCATGTGGAGAGACCACTTCTGCAGATAATAAACGAACAGCTGTACATAGACACGAATGAAAGTATGATCCTGACCCAAGATAGGGCAAAATGAGGCTAATGGATGCTTGGCTATTTTATGGAGAAAAAGTCCTAGTTAACTTTTAATTGTTACTGTTGAACTGCAAAATTGAGTATAGCTAAGTGTGGAATAGTAAAATCATCCCTACTGCCCCTGCACTGCACCAGAGCAGAACACCCTGACCTAGATTCAATGCCACTTCTCTTCCTGGAGCAACTTCTGGAAGGAATGGCTCAAAGCCTTTAACTTAAAAGTCCCCCGCTCCAATCTTTTCGCTCTTCCCAGTCTTTGCTGCAAAGCACCCAGCGTTACTCTTCTGTAAGTGTTACCTCTTGCCTGTCTCTTCAGCGTTCATTTCTCCAATCACTACCCACACGAAGACATCACAGGGACAAACGCTACCCCATGCAGCAGAGTCCCATTTCCTGTAGACACACAAAGACTACAAAAATATCAGTAAATGTGGAATTGCCCTGGAAAACTTAAATAAATGTATGAACCTGTCTAGATTAGACACTGGCTCAGGAAAAAAAAAAAAAAAAACATTTAAGATCAGTCAAAGCAGGGATGGAGAGATGGTGCCTCGGTTAGGATCATGCTCTGCTCCTGCAGAGAACCTGAGTTAAGTTCACCCATGTCAGGCAGCTAACAATTGCCTCTAACTCCAGCTCCAGGAGATCCAATGTCTTTGGCCTCTACAGGAACATACACTGCCTTCCCACAACATACACACATAACTTAAGTTTTCAGAAATAAAACTTTTTTAAAAAGAGTAGTCAAACTATTTAAAACACTGAGGACAGCAGCAACAATGGTGAACTTTACAGGAGAACCACCACGAAGCAGCTTGGGCTCCTGTTCACTTTCACACAATAAATGAGAGTCTAATATTAAATAAAAGATGTAAACCCCTGTAGGCATGATGTTGTTGCACAGTTCAAGTGTTGATTTCGGTATCTCCATATCATATTCGGAGACCCTCCTGTCTCAGTATTTGTAAACACTGCTCCCCATTTGTCCCTTGATATACCAAGAAAGCAGCTTACAGCCAATCACTGAGCAGGGGAGAGAAGAGGGCGGGACTTCCTGCCAGGCAGGGGAGGAGGAGCTAGAGGAGGAAGGAAGAGGATGTAGCCAAGAGCAGAGGTGCAGGAGAGATGAAGATTCAGCTGGAGCAAAGAAAGAACTAAAAAGCAAGTAACTTGGGGATTTTGGCAAGGATGGAGTCCAGCTAACATAGAAGTTTAAGAACAGGCTTAAACTGCTCAAGATTGTGTTGTAAAGCCTTATGAAGAAATATAAAAGAGTCTCAATTATTTGTGTGATAGCTGAGCTAACAGAGAAACTAAAAGAAACAAACACAGGTTTTGTAAAAATAAATTAAATAAATAACCTTAACAAATGGCATACTGTGCCAGGTGTGGTGGTGCACACCTTTAATCCCAGCACTCGGGAGGCAGAGGCTGGCAGATCAATGAGAGTTCGAGGCCAGCCTGGTCAATGAAGTGAGTCCAGGAGAGCCAAAGCGACACAGAGAAACCCTGTCTCAAAAAACAAAAAACAAACAAACAAATGGCAAAGCAAGTGGGCCTGAACTTACATAGGAAGTAAAACTACAGAGCCTTTTCTTAGTTCATTAATTAAGACAGCAACTGTAGAGGTCATAGCTTCCGGATTAGCCAGACCCCAGCAGAGCAGCAAGGCCTCCAGCAGGCTGCAGAAAAACAAAAACTGATAACTAAAAACCACAGGGAGAGCCGGGCGTGGTGGCACACACCTTTAATCCCAGCACTTGGGAGGCAGAGGCAGGCGGATCGCTGTGAGTTCAAGGCCAGCCTGGTCTACAAAGTGAGTCCAGGATGGCCAAGGCTACACAGAGAAACCCTGTCTCGAAAAACCAAAAACAAAAAACACGGGGAGGCAGTTTTCTAATGTGGGGGGTGGGGAAGTGGCTCTTAGACACCAGTAAGCTTTTGGAAGCCAGCCTTTCCTAGGGGAGGCTGGAAACTGAACCCCTCAGGGAAAGGGCTCTTGGTGGCCTGAATCCTGCGGGCCAGAGGGGCAAACACTTGTGGGCTGGAATCAATTCCCAGAGTTGGGCAGGGGTCAAGATACAGTGAGGGAGACAGAAAAAAAAAAAAAAAAAAAAAAAAACAAACAAATAAACAAAAAACTCCTTTCCCTAGAAGCAAGAGACAGAGACAGACAGAACTGTCTCAAGCATCTGAACTGGTCAGGTCTTAAAGGGAAACTGGGTATAAGAAACTAAAGTCCTTAGGGAGAGGTTTTGAGACTAAGAATTATTTTCTCTATTGAAAGAGGAGGAAGTCACAGTGACACAGTACTTCCGTATTACATTTGAGTCTGTTTCTCTTAGCTTACAAATAATTTTTAAGTGACTATTTCAGTTTTGTATATCCTGTTTGGGAGAGGCCAAGATAAGACAGACTTGGAGAAAGAGAGAGAATGAGAAATTAGATGCCAAATTAAAGGCCATAGAACAGAGGTTGGACGAATCTTTGCATCAGAATATGGAAACTTCAGAGAAGTCCACTATGGAATTTAGAACCCAAAGGGGCACTCCACCCAGTTACTGGGTGAACATCTGTCTATGCTAAAGTAAAAATGCACGTTCTGTTTGGGGTTGTCTTGGAACAAGGTCATATAATGGCTTCTGCGCTCCATTTTGCAGAGTTTGGAGAACTGAAATATATGCACAATGCCATAGGTGAATATTCAGAATTCCACTGGGCTTTTGCTTTAAATTATGGAGAGCATGATTCTAAGGTTAGACACTTGTTAGAGAAATTAACTGTCTTGGAGATTCCTTTGAAGATTGGAATTGGTGATACATCAGCATATATATATATATATATATATATATATATATATATATATATATTGGAATACAACAATTTTTTAGACATTATGGCATGAAACCTGTTACAGATATAACTTATAATCTTATATGTTAAACAATTATGAAAAAATCTTACAGTAATTTTAAAAGGGGATCATAAAACAAAAGGGAAATATAATATCTCACTCAAATAGATTAAATAATGATTTATTGATTTTAAATTTTTCAAATGAGACAAATATCACACCTGCTAAGAGACAATCAATTTTTTTTTTAAAGGCCTTTCAAAATGGAAGGCAGGAAATGTGTTCCATTGGGGAGAGAAATATGCTCTTCTTTCAACAGGAAACAAAAAGTTATATATTCCATCCAAACTGATGGAAATCAGATTTGACAGAGGGGGACTGCCTAAAGATCTTGGCTGCAGACAAAAGGAAAGAAATCAAGAAGACCAAACAGGACAGATAACATAATTTGCTGATCCATCCACATGGGAATAGGTCTGAGATGACTGAGGCATGAAAGCCTATCCTAAGAACAGGTAGATTAGGAGCAATCCACTTGAAATACATGAAATATTTTCTGTGCTCCATAATTTATATGCAAGACATTTAGTCAACAGGTTGAAAGAGGCCAGTGTAATGGAGGACAAAAACTTCGTTTTTTCACATTTAGGGTCTTCTCTCTTCCTGTTTCATTCTCATCTTATTTCTCATGGTAAATATCTCAAATAAATATCCAGAACACACACACACACACACACACACACACACACACACACACACACACACCATTTTTCTGGTGACAGTAAGTCTTATCAGTTTGTTCTCTGTTGCTCTGATAAATCTGTGACCAAAGGTAAGTGTTAAGAGGAAAGGGTTTACCTGGCTTACATTTCCAGACCACAGTCCATCCATGGGCAGGAATCTGAAGGCAGAACCTGAAATACAAACCATGGATGCACTCCGTGTTAGATGGCTTCTGGCGTGTTCAGCCAGCTTTCTTACGTAGCTCAGGCCCACCTAGCTAGGGACGGCACTCCTGCCCTTACAGCGCTCTGTGCCCGGCTATCACTTAGTAATCAAACACACACCTCATCAGCCAATCTGATGGGGACGATTCTTCAGTTGAAGTTCCCCTTTTGAGGTGACTCTGGGTTTGTCCAGGGCTCACAGCTGAAGTTCCGGTGACCTGAGTAGTTAGCATTTTGGAGCAACTGCTCTAAGGGGGCTAAAGTTGAGCCCTAGTCCTCCTTACAGCTGAATCACCATCAGGGAGATGAGCCCACAGCAACAAAATATCCAGAACGGCCAACAGGGTGGAAACAAATTCATCATCACCACTGGTCTTGCTTGCCTTGGGTCTGCATGCCAGTTCCTTTTATACACTGAATTAATTTGAGAAAGCCTCCGGCACATCCAGGGTGTTTACGTTTCACTTCTGAAATGGTGAAACAGCTTTCCTGAAATTCCTTCCTTGACTGGAGTGAGGACTGTCCCTCTGTGACAGTGGCATCAACCTCTCTGCACTTACAGTTGTCCACCCTAAGGCTGCGGTGGATAAGCGGGGCACCAGTTCGCCTGCACAGCCCTTTGCTGCAGAGCATGCTACTTGACTGCTACTAGTGGCTTAGCTTGCAGCACCCTGCGTGCCCAGGTGGCCTAGAAACGGAGATTGTCAGTCAAAACAGAAACACAAGGCAAAAAAAAAAAAAAAAAAAAAAAAACATTACAGCGAAGAAAAGAAAAGCAAGCCCAAGAATTTTGTATCCTTTCCAAGTTCATTTGCTGAGTTTGAAAACTTTGAGCTTCAAATTTTGTTCCACGGTATAGAAAATTATAATCTTTTGTCACATTAATGTAAAGGCAGTTATAAGACCCCATTACTGGTCACCATTTTAAAATGTGCGTTGAAAATCCGAAAGAAAAAAAAAAAAAAAAAAAAGAAAGGAAAATATATTCCAAGTGTAGCAGCAGAAGAAAGGAAGGGCATACAAGGAAAGAAAAGCAAGAGACAGGGTGGAAAGATACAGAAGTTTCTCTCCAACGCATCACGCTAAGGCTGTGGATTATGGAGTAAAGCGCCTGCTTCATGTGAGGACCAGACTGTGCTGCAGTCAACTGCACCTTAGCACTGGGCAGGAAGCTCCTGTATGGTCAGGGAGTGACAAGCCTTCTTATTTAGACCCCACTTTCTTAAAGTTTACGTTGCAACACCCTAGGGGTGTGACAGTAACCAAAACTTAATTCAAAGTCAATTTCGCACTGGCCTTGACACTTTTGGGTAGCACTCATGCATGCTGCACTGAGCGAATTTCCCGAAGCCTCAGCCCTATGTGTGCACTGTACACGCCTCCAAGGCATGCAACACAGGTGAATGCTGGCTCAGACACCTCAGCTCAGAGCCCAGAGTATTTTCACTCTGCCTATGACACTCCTTTCCCTTAGTGAAACAAAGATTTCTAGTATTTTCCTGTATCATTCTTTAGTATTAAGTGGCATCTCTTTGAATTTTATTCTGTCAGAATGTTTGATTTTAAAAATTGTGGTTTTTTGCATTGCTGATTTAAGTTTCATTTAAATAATATTTAAATGAGTTTTGATTTGGGATTAGAACAGAATAGTCAACAATTTCTGAAATGTCCTTAAACATATGCCTGCCATTTTGTATTACGCATTTAGGTAAAGCAGTGTGCTAGTGTGGATGGTTATAAATTCAAAGTATTAGTCAATTCTAAAAAAATCAAAGATACTGTATACCCTGCATTATCACAGTTTCAACCAATGATTATTTTGTATTTTTATGTTTCTGTGTATGTGCATATATGTGTGTCTTCATGTGTGAGTGCATCAGTGCGCATGTGTGTGAAGGTCAAGGGTCCCTCTTTGGTGTCATTCCTTAGGACCTATCTATGATCATGTGTTTTCAGATAGGCCTCTCACTGGGAAAAGGTTGGCCAGGAAGCTGCCAGGAAGCCCTTTTCAGAGCTGGGACTGCAATCTCATGCTACCATGCCTGACTTCTTAAATGACTCAGGTCCTCATGCCTGAGCCACAGAAACTTTGCCTACTGAACTATCTCTCCAGCCCCTGAGTTAATTCCTCTGTACAATGCAACAAGCATATTGGTCTCATTAAAATATGATTTTCTTTCATCTTTAATAAATAGTAAAACTATTTGTATGCCAGAGAATTGTCTTAAAATGAATTTCTTTATGATTTATTATCAATAAACGTTTGATTTGTACAGCTGTTTGAAGTACCTATATATTTGATAGACTTGAGTTCACTTAAACATTTTGTGAGCAAAAATGAATTGAGGGTAAAGAAAGTTGACACAATTTTAGACAGGCTGTAATCAAGGAAGAAGGAATGGAATCCCCACAGATCCATTTGTGGTCATTTTAACCTGCTCCTGTCACCTCGGACATAAAACAGGAAGCTGTGAGCGCTTACTCTAAAAACACAAATAACTTAAGGTAACAAAAGTTTTCCCTGATACATAACTGATAAGTAATATTGAGAGGTCAACAGACATTTGGAGATACTCAGTAAGCATTTCCTGGCAAGTGTTACTAATCTGTAGTGTAGAAAGAACTCATTAGCTCCCTACAGACATAAAATTATACAGAGTGAAGCCATTAGGTGGAATTCAAGACATTAGGCAAGATTTTGAAATGGCTTTTTAAATGTGCACGAATAGCAGTTTGGGGTTATGTGAGGTAGCTTGGTAGAACAGCTTTTTGCCGACTCTTGGGGGATCTGGGACAGAATGGGGCCACGGGGGTGGTGGGGATTGTATTACTACCTCTAAACGCAGTTACTGGTCCAAAACAATGGATTTGAAAAAACCCACCCCTTGCAGGTCCCAAGTTAGGGGGTGTAGGCGGTAGTTGACTTCCCATTTTCATTTTGTGCCAAATGCCTCAGTTCGATTGGATCAAAATAGCAGGGAACTTCATTTGAGTGATAAGAGGTTCATTTGGGGATGAAGGAGGCAGGAAAGGATAGAGGTGCCATCCAGCCGGTGCAGCTTTGCTTGTATTTTGCTGGGAAATGCAGGCGGCAAAGTCTGTGATTCTGACTAAGTGTTTCACACTGGATTTTACCAGTACTGATGGAGGCACTTAGACATCTGGGCTCTGACTGACTTCCTGTAGCACAGCTTCAAAGGCAGTAGATGATGTCACCAGGTATGGGCACTTCGTCATCTAGACCAGCGCTTCTCAACCTTCCTAGTGCTGCGACCCTTTAGTGCAGTTCCTCATGTCGTGGTGACCTCCAGCTATAAAATTATTTCCGTAGCTTCTTCACAACTGTAATTTTGCTACTGCTAGGAATTGTGATGTGATCTCCTTGGAGATCGATGTTTGCTGAGGGGGTCATAGCCCTCAGGTTGAGAACCACTGGTTCAGGAGATGCCCTTGTTGGAGGCAGTGGGTTAAATGCTCACTGTGTTGATCTGATTGCAGTGGTGGCCTTAGTTTTAGTCTTAAATTCTTGGGCACCACAGTCAGCCTTCCCACATGACCCACTGTAAGCAGCTCACCAACCACATCACAGCAAAGAAGCTGGGGTGGTTTGGTGTGCTTTTAACTGCAGGGATATTGTCCATTTGAAGTTCAGTGGGAAACCATTTATCATGAGGCTTTATCCACTGTGGTCTAATCCTGTGTGGCTTATTTTCCATAGCAGTACTGAAAAGATTCCCTGGAGAGCTCATGCAGATTACAGAGATGGTGTTCCCCAGAAAACAAAATATTCCATTGGAGCTTACACTGTGCTGCCATATTCCCTAAGGACTACCTTTTTTTTTTTTTTTTAACCCAATGAGGCATATATGAGGTTATGAGATTCAGAAGAAAGCTTTCCTGCCTCCCTAAAATGTCACATACCATGAAGGACACTTCCTAGTGCTACAGCAGAGCAAGGACTGCTGGTGGAAAGCAATCACCTTTTTAAAAAATTAATTTATTTATTCATTCACTTTATATCCCAACCATAGCCCCCTGCCTCTTCTCCTCCTGGTCCCACCCTCCCTCTTCTTTCTCCACCCCCTCCTCTGTTCCTTAGAGAAAGGGTGCCCCACCATCAGGACTAAGCACACTCTCTTCCCTTGTGGTCTGGCAAGGCAGCACCAGCAGAGGGAAGTGATCAAAAAGTAGGCAACAGAATCCATGTCAGAGACAGCTCCTGCCCCCCTTACTAGGGGACCCACATGAAGCCTGAGCTGCCTATTGGCTACATCTATGTAAGGGGCCCTAGGTCCATTCTATTCATGGTCCTTGCTTGGTGCTTCAGTCTCAGCAAGCCCTTCTGATCCCTGGTTAGTTGGTTCGTTGGTCTGCTTGTGGAGCTCCTGTCACTTCCAGGCCCTTCTATCTGTCCCCCCACTTTTCCACAAGACTCTCTACGATTCGTCTAATGTTTGGCTGTGAGTCTTAGCATCTGTTTCGAGCCACTGCTGCGTGGAGCCTCTCTGGAGATAGTTATGCTAGGCGCCTGACTGCAAGCATAGCAGAGTATTGTTAACAGTGTCAGTGTTGGCTCTCTCCCTTGGGATGGGTCTTAGGTTGGGCCAGGCACTGGTCGGACATTCCCTCAATCTCTGCTCCATCTTTATCCCTGCATATCTATCTTATAGGCAGGGTAAATTTTGGGTTGATGTTCTTGTGGGTGGGTTGGTGTTCCCTTCCCTCCACTAGGAGTGCTTTCTAGCTAGGAGTTCCCTAAAAGGAAAATAATCATTCAGAGAGAGCCACTGTGGACTAAATACACACAGCTCATAGCGTAGCCATTTCTGCAAAATTAAAGAGCAAGTGCTAAGTGACTTTTAAATTCATCTGGAGAAGTCACATCCCTCCAGGATGTGAGATATGGTGTCTGGCACATTTGACACAGTGTTGACAAGGTAATCTAGGAGTGGCAGGTGTTCTTGGATTGCTCAAAAGCCCAGGCTGGCAAGAGAACAGCAACAGGAAGGGCTGCAGTGGCAGCTGAGCAGGGCACAGGTGAGTGTAGGTGGCCCTGGGAGCCTCTTTGCTTCATTTACAGACACAGGATAGAGCACAAATGTGACAAGAATTTCATTAGTTACACAACCGGGCAACCATCTGTGACTAGTGTGATGGTGGAGACTATAGGGCTATACAGTGTAGCGCTGTCGAGCATGGCTATGGAGAGAGCCTCACAGGCAGGATTCATGTTTAAAACTTTAATTTCAACGATACCAAGTGGCAGGCATGTTACTTTTATTTATTATGCGGTATAAAAATTGCTAATATTATGGGTTTTGTGCTATGAACCTCCTATGAGGAGTCAAAGCATATGAAAGGATAATTTTAACCTTTTAGTTTCTCTTACATATTGGGCAAGTTTTGTTTCACCAAATAATTTTGGGGGCTTATTATCATGTTTGTTCATTTTATTAATGCAAAACAGACAGGTTGGACAAAGATACTTAGACCTGTTTGCTGGCCGGAACAAAACTGAATCTCTCTCTCTCTCCTCCTCCTCCTCTTCCTCCTCCTCCCCCTCCTCCTTCTATTTATTTCTCTCTTTCTCTCAATATAGAAAACTGATGTAGCAGAGAAGATCAAGATATGTCCACATGTACTGACAAGTAAGAAGAAGAAAAACAAGGAAGTTGTGACAAGCCAAAGAATTGAAGAGCTCTGGGTTGGTGGCACGTGTCTTTAATTCTAGCATGTGAGAGGTCAAAGCAGAAGAACCATCGTCAATTTCAAGCTAACAGCCTACAGAGTGAAACCTTGCCTCCAACTTTGTGGAGGAAAAGGGTGAATTTTGGTGCATAAAAAGGATACAGTACATTTGTGAGTGTGGGAGATGTTTCCTGAGAGGGTGGAGGAGCCAAACGGATTTTGAAAGGCATGGGTGTGCTTCACAAGGAAGGCAGGCCCCAAAGCCTGTCACTACATAAGGTGCATACCGCGGCAATCAGTGTTGCTTTTCTCCAAGATTTCATGTTGTATTAATATAGATTGAGTGTCTGGGAAACCTAGATGGAAGTCAATATGACCAACTCACTAGAACAATGGTTTAATCAAGCTGCCTTTGAAGATGTGCCTTAGATCAATGGAATTTTCACATAAGCGAAGGGGGTCACTGCAGAAATCAGAGTTCGCAAAGAATTTAAAGAGAGCTGAAGAGAGAGCTTAGAGGTCAAGACCCTTGCTGCTTTTCTAGAGTTTGCTTTCAGCATCTACATGAGGATGCTTACAATTGCCTGAATTCCAATCTAATGCTCTCTTCTGGTCTCTTCGGGCTGTCACATAGAGGTGGAATACACACACACACACACACACACACACACACACACACACACACACACCACACATACTTTAACAAAAAAGATTTTAGTCATAACCAAATGCAAAGAGTTGACCTATTTAGAAAAGGTTTATCCCTCTTTACCCCAAACTGGTGGCTGGTGGAAGTAATGGAATCAAATAGTATTTAAAATTGGCATTTATGGTTTATCTGGAAACCTTCATGAGCTTCATACTAGGAAAAAGTACTTAAATATCAGCACAGAAAGTAAGTGAAACAAAAAACATGAACTAGTGAAATGTTACTATGTCACCATTGTCATTCCTTCCCACTCCCAAGGCACTGTGACTCTGGGCCCAGGCTCATGAGCGACCCAGGCTCCTTAGCCACCTGGGCTTCTCTGAAATCTTGTTACCATAAGGTCACCTGAAGGTTAATGTCAGGAGAACCTAAGTGCTTTCCAGAGCAATGACAATAGGAACTCAAATTCCAGATGTTTCTGGAAAGCTATATAAAGATCACAGATTTTGTACTTCTGAAAATGTTGCTCAGCTTCTGGTTTTGTGTTTTGTCTGTAAGAAAAGAGCCGTCCATGTACTCAAGCCTAAAACTTTAGTAGCTGGCCCCCAACCAAAAGGAAATGCTTTCTTAAATATGTGTTTTCCATAAAGGCAAGATCAGACCTTCTCAGTGTTGTAGGAATTCCCATGGTGCCTAGGGGTTGACCCAGGACATAATGGGTTTCCAACCCATACCAGTAGCATATAATGGCAGGTTGTGTAGACTGATGGTCCTTGGTCCTTGGTCTTGCATCTGAGGACTCCACTTGGCTATGTGGCAGGGTGGTTACTATCTGCTGTGTGCTCTTCCCTCCGAGGGCTTGAACCGTAAGATGCATCATCTTCAAGTAGCAAAGATCCCCACAGACCTGGATCATAACTAATGTCTGTGACCCAGTTCAACCAAGTCCCTGTTTTGTGCCCTCCAGCTCACTAGACAGGTCACAGCAGAAGCAGTTTATAATCTCAGCCTTTACAATCTGCCAGAACACTCACTTTTCCTCCACTTGAGTTTTGCAATGTGCAAATTCCCTAACTTTTCTTACATTTGGATTTATGGATTTATTCTCTGACCAACAACTTCCTCCAGTTCAGGATTCCTCTGAGTATCTTGGGAAACTGCCTAGCTGTAAATGAGGGCATTTGTATTTACCATATAGTTGTTCTCAGGAGTGTTTAAGTTTATATACATATTTACTTCCTGGAGAGTGCTGTATATTATGTACATATAAAGTCTACAGAAAATATATATATATACATTATGATATACACACACACTGCATATGTGTTGTGTCTATTTTCGTAAAATTCTTGCTACTTGTATATTCAGGGGTGAGAATAATTTATTTATTTTTTTCCTTGCAGTTCTCTTGGGAACTTCTAGGAGCATGCCTTCAAACCCACTGTCCCCTTGGACTGGTCTAGTTGACCAGGTAGCCCATGAAATGCATTCTTCATTTTAGTTACACTGTTTTTCATATCTAGCTTTTCCTTTTTATCCTTGCTCAATTTCCATCTCTCTAAATGGGAAATAGTTTTATATACTTTTTCCACATCAGCTATTACATGTCAATCATAGTTATTTTATAGCCCTTGTCTGATGTTTTCAAAAGTTGTATTTTATATGAATCTCCAGCTGATTTTTTTTTCTTCCTATGTTTGTCCTTGTTTGTCTTGTACTTGCCTTTCATATTCAATATGATTTTAATGCTGACAAAGTTAAGGTAAACAGACCTGGCCTGCGGAGTGGGGTGGGGGTGAATCTGGCCAGCTTTGAAATGTTCCAGGTTTTTGTTTGTTTGTTTTCGTAGCTGTACTAAAGCCTAATACGTTCAACTCTTTCACTTGTGTTTTTGTTTTTCTTCCTCATTATCTTTAGATTTTGACATAAGTTCTTCTGTAAATGGAGATGGCTCCTTGCAGATATTTCACCTGCAATCTACCTGTTTTTAGTGTACTGTTTTGAGGAATCCCCATCACTGTGCTAGCAGTTTCTGGAAGAGGAGTGGTACCCTGTGTTTGTACCTTGTGACGAAGCCCTCATCTTTGGGTGAACCTGTATTGGTGTCATAGATGAGGGAGGGATGCTGGACAAGGCTGGGGCAGGGAACCTGCTCTCTCCACCCATCAAGTAAACTGCTAGGTAAGTTGTTTCCTGCTTTATAGCGCTTGATTGTGGTGAATGTTCCTGTCATAGTTCAAAAATGGTTAATGCTCTCTTGCCTTGCTAGAAACCCAGGGAGGTTTTCCTCAACTCTTTACCCTGAGAGGCTGACTACAGTTCCAGAGGTAAAACCTGGGGAAATGGGCTCGCCGATTGATCGCCTTCCAGGATTGATAAATGATCACATAAGCTTTCCCAGCAAGGACAGCTCTTTCAACTCTGCCCTCCACAGGCACACCCAGCTGTGCTTTTCTGTAGTCCCCATCCAGGCCCAGGGCTGACAGTGCCCTCCATGGTGTCAGTAGTCTGAAAGCTTTCTGCTCTCAGGCTCTGAACTTGTCAGCTGTCAGGACAGGTGTGATGACTCCTTCACTGTTTCCACGTCACGGTTTAGGCAGTGAGAACACACACACACACACACACACACACACACACACACACACACACACACACACACACCACTGAAATCTCATGTGGCCCCTCAGCCTCAGGCCACCATAGGCTTTTTAAGATCCCTCTTCAATAAAAGTGTCCTACGAGGTTTGATTCTGCCTGTGTTTTGGTACTGAATTCTGAATTTGGTAAATATTCAGTCAGTGTCTACTATATTCTAATCTCTGTTTCAGGTTCTGAGAAGCAGGAGTGACAAACAGGTGCTGTGGAGCTGGAGAGATGGCTCAGAAGTTAAGAGCACTTCTTGCTCTTTTGGAGAACTGGAGTCTGTTTCCCAGAGCCCACAGCAGGGAGCACACAAGCACCCATAACTCCTGACACGTGGGTTCCAACACCCCCTTCTGGACTCTGTGAGCACCTGGCACATGCACATAAGTATGCATGTATATATGCACACGTGTGTGCATGCACGCACATACACACACACACACATAAATAAATACTAAATTTAAGTGAGAAGCAGGTGTGATCACACTGTTGTATTTGAGACCCTGAGCCCTGCCCCTGTCATCTCCTTCAAGTTTAGAACTTCTCTATAATGTTCTAAATCTACCATCTCTGGACACTTTGGAGTTTCTTTCTTGTGTTTTCAAATCCTGCCTGGGCTTTGGGCTCAATTCAACGTTTCATATTTCAAAAAGATGCAAATCTTGAGTCTAGAGTGACTGTCTATCCCCTGGATTCTCATCGCCTTCTGTCTGGAATATTTGGGTAATACGGAAGGATGCCAGTGGCTTGAAAATAGGATGCCTTGAACCGGAAGACATTTTAGAAACATGGTGCACAAAGACTCCTATGCTGAGGGTTCTGCTCCTGACACGAACAAACCTGGAGAAGAAGAACCGGTTTGTCCTGACTCCTTGTCCATCATGGTGAGTAAGGTGTGGCAACAGGAACTTACAGGTCGCACCTCACCCACACTGAAAAGCAGAGAATGGCAAGCAAACCGTGCTTTGCTGTTATTCAGTCCAGGACCCCAAGCCTAAGGAAGAGTGCCACCAACTTTTAGCTGGTGACTTCTGATCCCAACCTCCAATAAGATAACAACTCAGAGGCAAAGCTAGACTCTATGTCCCACCCAGTGGGCATCACTTGTCATCACAGCCACAGCACATAGTTTGTCACAGAGCAAGGTGCAAGTGGCTGGTGGCCTCGTTCCTTGTTCCCTTATCCATGGAAAGTGTTGTAAAAACACCAAAGAATTCAGCCTCATCTGTAGTTAGAATTTGCGAAGAAGAGAAGAACTTGGTCCAACAGGTGCTCTTCCGGGATGAGACGCAGATAACTTTGGGAGCACATCGGCCTCTCTGCAAGCACTAGGCCCTCATGTTTCCTTAGATCAAGGTCTCTGCTTCTCAGATCGTTCCTGTGAGACCCCTGGCCCTCTGCCATGCCTAGGATGCACTTGACTCTGAAACAGCCAGATGATAACTGCAAATGTGGATTGTGTTAGGATCAGTCACTTTATTTGTAATACAATTATGCATCTGCTCTAAACGACTTCAAGTCTTTCTTGTTAAAAATAACTGCATGTTCCACAGACATTTCTATAAATATACCCAGCATTTCAGTACTTTCTATATATAACCTTTGTGGTTTCCACACCATCGACCATGCAGACTCACATGTGTCCAGCACTATTAGCTTAGCTTGCCAGGAAGAGCTCTTGATGAATGCGAGGAATGACTCCCCTTTTTTTCCAGAGTCAAACATATGGTTTTGGCACCCCTTTTCTGGCCAGCCCATGCTCAGCACAAAGATGGAATGTACTAGATTTGCTTGCGTAGAAGCAGCTCACGCAACCCACATTTCCAAATGCCACAGGCCATTACATCAAGACCAGTCCTTATTCTTCCTGCTCCATGTATTTGCTAGAGTCGCCATCCCATAGCCATCATGCCTCACAACTTCCTGTGTTACCGGGAAGAACTGGTTAATTTACCAGTGGGGCCAAACGAGGAGTGTCCATGTTGATAATCAAGAGACTTATTAGCAAACACTTTGAATGTAGCAGGAGGTGAGCTCAGTAGCTTTTGTCATTAGATTGTATTCAGATGTCAGAAAGGAAAAGGCAACTGGAGGTCTGTGTGTACCTATACTATTGTGTTGGGTAGTTTTGTGTCAACTTGACACAAGCTAGAGGCGTAAGAGAACAGGGAGCCTCAATGAGAAAATGTTTCCATGGTGGTGCATGCCCATAATCCCAGCACATGGGGAGGTGGAGGCAGGTGTATTGCTGAGTTCAAGGCCAGCCTGGTCTACAGAGTGAGTCTAGGATAGCCTAAGCGACACAGAGAAATCCTGTCTTGAAAAAAGAAAACAAACACACACACACACACACACACACACACACACAAAAAGCAAAAAAGAAAAGAAAGTACTTCCATAAGACAGGGCTCTAGGCAAGACTGTAGGGCATCTTCTTAATTAGATGGATGGAGAAAGGTCCAGACCATTGTAGGTGGTGCCATGCCTGGACTGCTGGTCCTGGCCTTCACAAGAAAGCAGGCCAAGCAAGCCGTGGAAAACAAGCTAATACACAGCATTCCTCTGTAGCCTCTGTGTCGGCTCCTGCCTCCAGGTTCCTACCCTGTTTGAGTTCCTGTCCTGACTTCCTTCAGCGATGAACTGTTGGTTTGGAAGTGTAAGCTGAATAAACCTTTTCCTCCCCAAGTTGCTTTGGTCACGGTGTTTCATCACAGCGATAGTGACCCTAATTAAGAGAAAGTCAAAACAAAACTAGAAATAACTCTCTTGTATCAAACATAATTGGAGCTATTAGTATCGAAATTGAGGTTCTGAGATAGACAGTCAGACCAATAGCTGGACACATGAGCGGTACATAACAGATAGATGGTAGGCAGGTAGCAAGCCTAAGTAGGACAAGAGTCAGCATGACAGAAGATTTCTCACTTGAGTGCTAGTGAAGTTAAACACGTGGGCTTAATATGGGAGTCTCTGGGAAGGAGCTTCTGCTACACATCATAGGTCTGCCATTGCCCTTACTGTCAATCTCTGTTTAAGTCTTAAGTAACCCAGTCCCTAAGGATACAGCTGTGACAAAGCTCATACAGACAAAGAGCCAAGATGGGTAAGGGATCATCCTTCTAAAGGAAGATATAAAATAAGGCAAACCAAATGAACTAAAGAGGAGAGGAGAGTGACAGACAAGATGGCAGCTTAACATAAGTCTGAATCAAATGAGCCAGTGGGCCAGCCGAACAAATATTTGAGAGGAACTTATCCCGGCTAAGAGAGGGAGCGTGCAGAATAATATGCTGACATCAAATGTCAGAGCTGGTTCGACCTCTTCCAAAGAGCCACGTAGGCACAGCCAAGCAATCAAGGACGGACATGCTAGGAAGTGAGATTAACGATAGAATAAGGGAGTGACCCTGTGCATCAACGAGAAGGCCTCAGATCTGCATCAGTCCCAGGGATGATTTCTAGGACGTTGACAGATGCATTCTTTCAGTCCGGCAGAGCAAAACTTAGTTGGCTTCATACTAAGTGTTTGTTGAATGAAGAAACAAAAGGATAAAAAAACCATCTACACAGTAAAGGACTTTAGAGTAAGACTGTTGGCTGGTCAAAGTGACTGGGACCATCCTATCGTGGTTGCTGCCGTGTTTTCTATGCATGGTCAGGAGGTTGAAGGAGAAGGATCTCAAATTGCTGGCCAACCTGAGCTAAATAGTGAGACTATATGTAAAAATAAACACAATGTAAGTAAGAAAGAGAAAACATGACTGTCCAGAAACTGCTACCCACAAAGAAAATGTGTTTCAAGATCACTTGTCTCAACAGTTTGACATCTCCCTTCTCCATTAGAGTATGTGCCAATTTTGACTCTAGCGCAAAGCAAACGTCCTCGTGCATGAAAAAGAAACAATGTCCAAAGGCAAAAAGAAGCACTGTAGAATGTGTCTCCGTAGCCTCAACCTCCTTTGCTTCCCGTTGGTCGCATCTGGGTTACATGTTCTCCCATAAACTCATGCACAGCAATGAGAAAGGGACACAGATGCATCCCAGGGTGTGGTTTCCTCCACTGAATTCTGTGAATAAAAGGTAGATGTCAGAACAGAACCTGAGATGTGACCTCAGGAAAGGACGAAGAGAGGTATGTGGACTCTAGGATGAACGGCATCTACTGTGGTGAACACCTAAGCTGAGCAACATGAGTTACATTATGCTACACACACACACACACACACACTCTGGGAACTCATTTTTGCTTGCTTTTACACTATCAACGTGGGCAATGGTCCCGTGCTGCTTTCCAATCTTTAGATATGTGCAAACCAACCCCATGTTTTTAAGCTCTCAAAGATGACCAAAAATTTCGAAGACCCTTCCCTCCTTTATATTCTGAGTATTCTGGGTGAAGAGAATCCATCATAGTCCATTGAGTTGAGTTGGAGTTTTACACTGGAACCAGGCCCCACCCTCTAGGATACCAGAAAAATGTGGCATGGTCAAGGTAGGAGGGAGAATTTGTTTTCAAGCTTGTCCTTCCTGACTCGCGATGATATTTCTGTTTCTTTCAGGGGAAGGAGACTGTTACATTTGTGTTTACTGGCTACAGCCACACAAATGCACCTTATCTTTCTCCTAGCTGTGTTTGGTTTTCATCTTGTTGGCATTTCCAATATGAGACGGGAGGGAAACAGCTGGGGCTGAGGTGGTATCCACAAGAATCACTTTCCAAGAAGTAGCTGAATTGTGAGGGCCACTGAAGAGTCACAGCCTCAAGGTCAGAATATTTTTCTGAGCTGAGAATTTGAATGGTATCATTAGCCTGGCCATGCAAGAGCTACAGGGTCACGCTTAGCAATGGTTCAAATGTCTCACTTTGGCATTTGCATTCTTGAATCCTTTCTTAAGTTATCAAATAGTGAAAAATTGTAAACAAGTAAGGTTGATTTTTCTGAAGCTAGAACAACCCAACTCCTGCTTAATTCACTGAGCTCCTTCTCCAGCCTGATAAGCCCATAGTGTCTTTAGTCATCACCAACCCTAATAGCTTCCTACTCCTCTTCCACCCCTCTGTGAGGTCTTGAAGTTTGCTCATGTGCTGAGACCTGGGTGAGGAAGGATAACCTCAATATCGACCCTGCATGTGAAAGGCATCAGGGGAGCCTGGTCCACTGGAAATCAGAGGCAGTCAGAAGCAGGCAACAGTTGTTGATAATACCTTGCCATATACATTCCAGGTTTACAACCACGTCTATGGTCTTAAGAGACAAGGTCTTTCACTTCAGGGCCCCAGGCAGTGTTCCGGATTGGTGGTGCTATTAATAGGTCATGGAGAAATAATTGGGACAGTGAATTTTGCATACATCACCAGGGTAAACACCCACGCAAACACACACACACACACACACACACACACACACACACACACACACACTACAAACAAATGAAAACAAAACAAATGAAGTAGGTAAACCCGTGGATAACACACGCCCTTGACATGGTGGCAGCAGCCAGAAGCAGGTCAGGGGAGCTGTTTGCCAAGAGGATTTTACAGGCAGAGCTGCATGGGCCCCGGCTGTGAAGCTGCATTGAAGTGTGGAGGACTCATCACAGTTGTGTTGCAGAAGAGAGATGATGGAGAAATCAGGAGAATAGAAATCCCCAAGAAAGGTGGGAGTAGCCAGGGCCACAGCACCCGAGTCTTTAAGCTGCTTGTGTTTGTACCACCTATGTGCCCCAGGCACAAGAAGCTTTAGAACTTCTTATGTGCTTGACATGCTGACTTGTGAATGCCAAGGAGACAGCTAGATTTGAGTAGATTTTACTTTCTCAAATATATACCTTTCAAAAAATACCAGACTGGCCCTCGATCCTGAAAAAAATTAAAAAAATATATTAATTATGTTATCTTCAGCTCTCCATGTGTCTTTCTGGTTGTGATCTGTTCCTTGCCTCACTACTTCTTCTAGTTCTTCTGGTTTACCAGCTTCGTTTATTTTGTTTTCATTTGTTTGGTGTGTGTCTGTTTGTGTGTGTGTGTGTGTGTGTGTGTGTGTGTGTGTGTGTGTGCGCGCGCGCGCGCGCGTGGGTGTTTACCCTGGTGATGTATGCAATTCACTGTCCCAATTATTTCTCCATGACCTATTAATAGCACCACCACTCCGGAACACTGCCTGGGGCCCTGAAGTAAAAGACCTTGTCCTGTGGCGCCCAAGGCACTATTCCTCTTCCAGCTCTCATGTACATGTCTTCCTCTGCTTTCAGTCATTGCCTAGGGCTGGGTCCTTACCTCTCACATATTCAATGTGATCATTGCTTTCTCTAAACTTATCTTCTGTTTCCATTTGTGGACCTGCTTTCTAATTGTAAGTATATTTGGGAGCGCTGTTTAAAAATGATTAGCCTCCACTGGCACTGCCATGCTCATTTGACTCTCTCCTGGGTTACTGCAGGAGACCTTTTATTGTCTACTTACTACAATTAGTGGCCCTGACTCCAATCAAGATGCTCATCTATGACCAGAGCAAGTGGTTTCAGAATCAAGGATGGACACATTAGCTACCTAATGACTCTCTAAATTTCTTAGCATAATTTCAAAGACCTTCAAAGTCCTTGGCTCTCTCCTTTTATGTTTGAAATCATCTCCTGCTATCACTCCTAACCTTCCACAATCTTTCCTGGGGACAAAACAGAGATATGATCAATAGCACACGTACCCTGGTTCTTAACATACAGATAGCTCATGTGGATGGACATTAGACATTGTCTTTGTAAGTGGCTTTAGAGCTCCTGTGCAAACAAACATGGTGGTGCCAGGACCCATGTCAACTGAAAACGAAAAGTCTATACTCAGTCATCTGCAGGCATCTCAAGTGTCCAGATGTTGAACATCCTGTTGACAAAACATCAGGATGATTGGGAAAGAGATTTTCACTCTTGCAGTTTGAATGTGTTTTGGTATCTAAAAGTCATCAAAGCAGCAAACATCCTCAAGTGGCTTAGTGGGGAAAATTACTTCCAGGTGAAATTGGAAATGCCAAAGCACTGAGGGGAAAGAGACCCCATTATCACTGGATGTGTAGGACTTCGGTTGTGTACAAATGAATCCAGTTACCTGGAAGCTCCAGCATTATGGTCAGAGTCGGAAGCCAACATTGCTGGACCTGGATCTCATAGCAAAGATAAGCCAAAGAGCTGAGGGAAGACAGGTCCAATGACAGGTACCTCCCCCCAACACAATAAAGCTAGAAGTCAATAATGTTGGTTTTAAGCAATCCAAAGAGGAAAAATAAATGGTGAGGTAACTTACCTATCAAATGTATAGGGAACCAAGAAGAAATGATCCCTGAGTGTTTTTAGGGAAGACAACAAAGCTAGAAGTTAGGCTTGTTGCACACAAGAAACTCACAAGTGAGAAGTCAACTTGTGAAGGCACATTGTAGGCTGTATGTCTGAATGTACTAGAAATGTAGTTTATTAAAAAGCAGGTTGGGACAGTTCACAACTGAAAGCCTTCAGTGTGCCGGGATATTTGCTCTTGGTTTAATGATCTGTGGGCAAACATTTACTGTAAAGGAGTCAGCTGTAACTATGCCTGGCTTGGAGAACCTTGGTGAAAATGACTGCTGCCCCACATGTGTGCTCTGCAGGCAGTGTGTATGTAATTACCCAACATGTAAAGCTTCCTTGCAACATGTATCACCAGCTCATTGAAGTTTATGGAGAACATATTTTTCAATGAGCAGAAAAATAATGGGAACATTTTCAAGGTAGGAGGCTAGCAACATACACAATAAGGTAGATTAGCAAACAGAAGCAAGGGAGCCTATGGTGCAGACATCAACAGTGACAACTCGGTGAACACTCCCCTCAGAGTAGGCCACATCTACACACGTGTGTCAGAGGAGGGTGTGTCTGCACACTTGTCTCAGAGGAGGGTGTGTCTGCACACTTGTCTCAGAGGAGGGTGTGTCTGCACACTTGTCTCAGGGGAGGTGCATCGCTAGGAGAAGTGACAGCTTGTTACTTTTCTTCTAGTCTACAAATAGCTTCTCCTGTTAAGTTCTATAGAAAACTTCATGAATATGGCATCTAAATGAATGGATTTATTGCTCAGGTAAAAAAAATATGCATCAAGTAAAAGTAGCATCGTGATCACTGCACAAACTGTTTGCACAGCTACGTAAGCCTTGCATGTCTTCAACTTTATCTGGCCAGAAATGAGAGGCCCAGATCAGAGACTCCTCAGATCCTCTCAGCTTCAGAACACCCTGGTTCTGGTGGGATCTGATGGTGCCCACGGGCTTCACGCGCAGGACAGGGCGGGGCTTTGTGGGACACAGTCGTCATTTGTCACATCAGAACAGCTCCAGCTTGTGAAGAATTTTGTGAATTCCAAAGAGTAACATGTGGCCCAGCTTCCATGAGCAGATGAAAGGACTTTATTAGTTTTCAAAAGAAATCAAAAGTTGAAAGCTTCCTGTGGGTATCAGTTATTTCTTGGAAATATGGATATAATCCGGAGCTCTGTTGAGGTTCATATCTGTATCTACCCTGTCTCTCCTGTCCACAAACATACATACATACATACATATGGGCAATTAAATTTTTGAGTGGAAAATTCTCTGTCACATGGAAAGTAAAGATGATGGTAAGGTCAAATATATGGAATTCATACTTGCACATTTGGTGATAATTAGCCCCAACTAATATACAGTAAAAATGCATTTGGAGAGTAGGGGTGCGTGCAAACAGAGCGCTCATAGTCCTTTAAAGCTCTGTTCTATTATTAAATTTCTGCTGCTTTCATATTAAACTTCAATTAAATAGTCTCATTGGTTCATTGGAGAAGGTTTCTGGTCGAAATGAACATCTGTCATCAGATGCCTTTTAAACAGCTGTGGTTTTCCCTGGGCACACAGGCTGCATTATCCAGACCATCTGGCCATTCTAGCATGGTGACTCTTACTGGGACTTTCACCTGACACAGTAATTTATGATCTTTAATTTGCTTGATTTCTTCAGAGAGGGCTTTCTCTTTCACACCTTGTGCAACTGAAGTGTTTGTTTGTTTTGTTTTCAACAGAAATTGAATAAATAAAAAGTTACAGGAAGTAAAGAGACCTTTCTAAAGGGTTCAAAATAGCCTGCCTACTGTGTGCTCATCGGGTTCAAAATAGGCTGCCTACTGTATGCTCATCTTTGTCTTTTGCTAACTGGACGCTGGTGAGAGAAAGGGGGCAACATTAAAATGGAGCAATGCCAAATCACTCTCTTTTTAACGAACTGGCCTCTCACTGCAGTTTCTGGGGTACATTTGTTTGATTTATTACCTTTGTTAATCTTAGAAACCCTGCCACTTCTCAGAGGATGAAGAAACAATAGCTTTGGTTTTTCCAGGCCTTGTCATGGTAACCATGCTTTGCCCATGAGCAGTTGCCACAGCATCATCAGGAAAAGGGGAGCATGTTTGCCTTGAAACCTCCATTCCTGAGTTGCACAGGAGCCTGAAAGTATATATTTAGCTAAATATAAACATCTATTATCTATAATATTAGAAAATATTTACCCTTCTTAGGGATAGGAATTAGAAAAAAAATGACAGATTACTGGAAGAATAATTGATGACACAGAAGGAACAAAGTAACAAACAAAATAATTAGGCAAAGTCTATGTAACTGTTCCTAGTACATATAAAATTATACATAATATAGAGATTCGTATAGCCAACTGCCATCATGTTACTCGCAGATTATTTTCATAAATTGCTATTTTTAAATCGTGTATTCAGCAAATACTTATGGAGGAAAAGATTTGTCCTAAGGGATAGAGGAGTACTGAAGCTATCAGCGTTCCCTGTAATAATTTAGGTACTGGGAAATTCTAGCATTTTCTGCTGAATCATCTATTCCATAAGAACTTATATACAACAACAGCCACAACTGGTTGCTAACATCGAGCACAGAGAGGCCTCTGCATATTGTGTCTTCTGGAAAAACAAAGCACCACCTGTAAAACCAGAATGACAATTGAATGTAACACTGATTAAGCCAGTTTGCCTGACTCCGTGTGTCTAAGAACTTGCCTGCAATGCAGAGGAAGGAATGCTAACACAGTGACACCTGGGCGTGGGAAACTATAACAGAGGACACAGTGTCTTCAACTGAATCAGGAGGTTCACAAAGGAACCCTCAGAGGATTAGCAAGAGTGAGGTCATGAAGGACGGCAGTTACTGACAGGCAGCACTGAAATACGGGAAAGCCTCCCGTGCCAGCAGCTCTTCACCTCTTCCTCCGGACCATTCCCTCTAACCACGCCTACTTCCGGAAACGTCAGAGAACCAGTAAGAAGATGGCCTAGATGTTCCTCATACACTTCCGGGATATTTCCATCTGGGCTCTGAAAGTTCCCTTGTGGTTCCTCTGTCCATCAATGGCACCCCAACTCTTTTAGTCCCACGGACTTGGAATTGGGTCACAGTGGCAATCAAGGTCCGTGCCCTGGGGACTCTTGTTAGAACAGTGCTTCCTACAGGGCTCTTTCTTTCCATTGTCCTTTTAATTTGTCTCCCAAATCTCATGTCTGGGTCCTGTTCGTTTGTTTGTTTTAATTGTGTGTACGTGTGTGTCTGTGAGTATGTTTGTACGTGTAAGTGCAAGTGGCCACTGAGGCGAGAGGTGATGGGTCCCCTCTACCCAGAACTGGAGTTACATAGGTGGTTGTGAGCCTCCTGAAATGGGAGCTGGGAACTGGGCTCCCAAGCTCTGGAAGAGCAGCAGGCGCTCTAACAGCCAAATCGTATCCCCAGCCCCCAGGTGCAGCCCCCAGGTGCTGCCTCTTGGCTGAATCCACATATTACCAACAGTGGAATTTCCCTAAGATGCCATGTGGACTCCTCATCCTATACGCCAGAAGCCCTCACTGTCCTTCTGTTGTTTGTTTCCATGCACCCCCCACATTCTAGCTTCTCCTCCTTTTGTCCCTAAGGAAGTCTATTGATTTTACATGAACTTCTCTGTGGACCCTATTTCCTGTATCTGTCCTTCTCCGCTCTTACCCTGAAGGCTACTTCACATGCCTCCCCGGTCATCTGCCTGTTGAGTATAGGACTTCTAGGAGAAATACATATTGTATTTTGAAGATTTTTGTCTTTAAAATAAAATGGGGGGAAAAGCCCAAACTAAACTCGTTGTCTGTCTTGACCAGCCCCAAGTAAGAAAGAACAACAAAGTCAGTCTCTTTCTTCCAAACCTCAAGTGCCCTTTAAAGCAATGTTCAGCTTTTGTCTTCATTCCTAAGATGTGCCTTACCGCTCTTGACAATTTCTACTTTCACAACATTCTTTCTTTCTTATAGGAAATGCGGTCTCCCCAGAGTTAGGTCAATGGGCCCCATCCACCCATAGGGCCTTTGACAATGAAATTCAACATCCCACCTTGTGGCAATATTTCAACTACCCTATAGTGGCTACTACTTTTCCATATGCTGGACATGTCCAGTGAAAGAACATATGTTTAAGACCCCTTGCTTTCCTTTTTCCCGTGGCCTGTCAGCCATGTTCCTTCCATCACCTAGGCTACCTCCTGAGGCTTCTGCCTGTCTTGTCTTAGCTCTGGCCTCTGCTCTTAGGACGCTTCTCACAATCAGAGGTCTATAGGATGTATAAGCCCAGGGCCTTGTTCCAGCTTCCAACACTGTTATTTATATTTCTAAACAGAAAAACACACATAGAGACCCCATGTATCTGCAGTCCACTCTTAATGTCTGGTGTGTGTCTTTTCTTCTCCAAAAGGAATCAATAGTTCAGGTCTAACTAGAACAGGATAATTGGAGTCTGCCTTCTTCAAGATAGACCACATATTTCAAAAAAAAAAAAATGTAACCTGTTTTTAAATTAGAATCTTTTTTGACAATTGCTCCCATCCTTGGCTCACTCACAAAAATACATTTTAAAATAAAAGCCAAATTTTCTTCATAGAAAACACTCAGAGCTCCCTAACATATACAGAAGTAGCATTTCTCTTTTAGAGTTTTTGTTTAATCATGTTAGTTTTCCTTGCTTTATCAAGCAGACGATCATTTATGTCACCCAGGGTTCCAGTGCTTGCACAGGAGGGAACTGTTCTCTTATGCACTTTATTTTGAAAATTCAAATTATGAAGATCCCTTCATAAGTTCTCTCTGTAATGTGCTGACAAAATACACACTTACTCATTTGTCCAACGACTGTTGAAAATACAGGTACTTATTCTAGGTGTTGGGAATTTGTTGTTGAGCAAAAGTCCCTATGAAACTCATATTCCAGAAGCATGCTATTCTGGCATTAGGTTTTACTGGGGAAACCCTGGAAGGACAGGTAAAACTCATCACCACCATCACCACCAACTACCATCATCACTGTCACCACCACCATGGGCCACTGTTACAGCATCACCCCAAAGTTTCTGACTTACTCAGGGTTTTTTGAGGGTGGGGCAGGGTTGGCCAGAGGACAGCCTGAGGGAGTTGGTTCTCTCCTTCTATCTTGAGGATCCCAGGAACCAAAACCAAGTTTTCAGAGAGCAAGCAAGCTTAAGCTCTGAGCTGTCTACACACCTGATGTTTCTGTCCAGCCTGCTGCTGTTGCTCAGGCATCGAGCACACTGACAGACCGTCTGCTCCAGGAGGAGACATATGTTTACACACCAACAACTTCACTGTAAGTAAACACAGGGTCACAGGACTGAGGACCCCATCTTGCTGATGGGACATTCTCCGTTTATTTCAAGGTATATTTCTAGATACAGGAAAAAAATAGGTTGAGCTAATTTTTATGGTAAAAGACCATTTTAATATATGGGGGTGGGGACAATCATATTAAGAGAAAATGAAATTGCTGAGCCAACTAATTGATTTAGTTGAAACTAAACAGTTGATATAATGCTTGAAGCTGCTAGGGTGATTTTTTTTTCTACATGAATGATTTAAAATATAGTAAACAATACATTAGATCAACTCATAGTTACTCCAGACTCCATTCAGGCCCCAGTAAGCCTCTAGAATGCTAACATAACCAGAAAAAAAATGAACCAGTGAGAAGTAGAAATTAATAATTTTCAAGGAAATGATACATAGATAAATAGAAAATCTGAAATTTAATTCAAATATTCTCCAATGAGGAAAGCCATTATGTGAGACAATCAAGAGCTCATACCTAAAGCATTTGTATCTACATTCCAGACATATGTGGGTCACCAGAAGTCAGGGCACTTACAGTTAGAGAGCATATCTGGACTACATGTACAAGCCAGGGAGAAAACACTGGCTTTTACACAGCAATGAAGCAGGCTGTTGTGACCTCTGACCCCAGTTATTCCTCAAATTCAGGATGAAACCTTAACCCTGAGCATGATGGGTTTGGAGATGCGGGCAGCTTAGGGTTCCTGCCATGGCAAGAATAAACAGAAAGGTGGCAATTTGTCCCATTCTCTGTCACTGCGCAGGCCTCAGTGGCACCGTGTGACCGACATCTGTAAGACATGACGGCAGCTGTCGTAGGAACACAGCCTGCTGACAGCTTGGATCTGCATCCTCAGAGCCAGGAGGGAAAGTAATTAGGCTCTTCCAGTCACTCTACATGGGGCCCCTTGTAATGGCGATTCCATCTAAGACACGGGAAGTCAAGTCAAACCCCACTGTAGTAACTCTCCACTCAGAATACTCTTAGAATCTCTCTGCAAGTGATCTAGACTCAGTCTGCCTTTCTGAAGCTGGATTTGGGGAGTGTGGAATCCTATTTGATTATTAATTTGTATTAAATGTCACTGGTGGTATAAACTAAACAAATAACAAGAAGTCTTAAGTGACAACTGTTGTGGTCTGCAAACTTATCAGCACAAAAGCAATATCCCCCTTTCAGCAAGGGAACTACAGGACTTTCAGAACCATGCAAAGACTTGTTATTGAATCCCTTGAACATTCTTAGGGTCCATAACTTGCAATGCTACAACACCCCCTTAGCAATAGCTGTGTCTTAGTTAAACACAAAAAAAAAAAATCCAAGATGTGAGAAATATTGGGGGTGGTGGGGTAAATGGCAGGACAATGATTGGCCAAGAACAAAAAAAAAAAAAAAAAAAAAAACAAAAAAAAACAAAACAAAACAAAAAAAATCCATCCTTTAAGTCAGCCTGAGTCCAGATTTCCAGTAAACCTTTCAGAAACATCTACCAAGTGCACTGGCAATCAACTGCCAAAGCAAGTGTCTGTTTTCCAAGGCTGTACTTGTGTACAATCCATAAACAACTGACAAAGGCGTTCTACATCTGGATAACACAGTTGCAAAGTTAATTTTGGTTAGGGGGAAAAAAAAAAAAAAACCTACATCTCTGGTTCTAATCTGAATGGCATTTTGCTCGGGGAGAAGAATCACACTATGTGCATTTCTAATGTTCCTATGGATGTGTGGAGTGATGGTAGGAGCTGCCGGACCTGAAAGGTGCTTGTATAGGAAGCAGAGAGAAGTCTAGGGGAGTCTAAAAGCCTTGTCTCGGGGACTGTTTGGGTCCATGGACCAGCAAGCAGCGGGGACACTTACTATCCCAGTGCACACCTGGGATTCAGGGTGCACTTCAGCAACATGTACTTGTGCACGTTTATACCCTAAAATTTATATTGGCTGCAACCAAATGGTTGATGCTCTCTGCTGCTAAGAAATGCTGAGAGTTCTCTAGTGCTTCGGTGGACCGTGGTGAGTTTTACACTCTCCAGAAGGACCAAGAGGGCCAGTAGATGGCACAGTGACTTAAAGCTCTTACAAGTAGGAGGACTCGGGTTTGAATCTTCAGTACCCACATACATCCTGAGCCAGCATGGCAGCACGTCTGCAATTGTAGACTGAGGGAAATGGAGACGAAGGCTCCTTGACGCAAGGCAGATAGCTAGACAGGCTGAACCAGTGAGCTGGGAGCTCAGATGAGAGCGTTTGCCTTGATAATGAGGAGAATGGCTGAGGAAAGCAGTGTTGGCCTCTTGCCTCTACACACATGCGTGCATGTGTGTTCACCTGTATACACTTACCCCCACAGTGCAAACATACATAGATGCATGCACACATGTGTGCATCTGTACACATGTATCTCTACAAACAAGCACACACATTAAAAACCAAGAACCCTTATCTAGAGAGTCAAGGTCTTCCAGACCCTTCACGTGCTCAGAGCACGTGTACTGACATTATGAAACCTGTTGAAACTCGCTTTCTCCAAGTGATGCCATCAGAAGACCAAGTATCTTTTCCCATTCCTGTGCTCTGCAAGTCAAAGACAAGCCTATGCCTAGTGACAGGCACGTGGGTGTGGAGAGGGAAGACAGCTGCACGCACAGTGCTAAACATCCAGAGCCACGCTGATGTCAGTCTCTTCCACTCTGTTGGTCTTTCCCACTCCTCCCCGGATAGGCCACAATCAGAGTCAAGATGCAGCTGCCTCTGTCCAGCTGCTGCAGTGGACGCCTGATGGCTTCTCTCTGCAGTCTGGACCACCTTTCAAGTCTGTTGAGCTCTATTCATTCCCACCAGACCACAAGAGTCCTAAGCCTCTTGAGCCCTCAGCTGTCAGGTTAATCCCAGAATTGTGTCTGAGAATCTCACACCAGGATCCTGGCAGATATATGAATGGATGAAACTCACTATTAGCCTGAGCTCCACATACTGGCCTTGGAAGTCTGAATAAAAATCAACAAACAATTTAAAGTTAGAAAGAGAAACTTTATCTTTGTAGGAGTTGAAAACTTGGCCAAACCACCACAATTGCCCAAGCAGCAATAATGCCTACTATGAAATACACTAGTTTATAGAAATTGCTTATAGAGCATTTTACTTTCAATTATGTAAGAATGCAAAGACACCACTGCTGATGCCAATTTTTCACACTTGGCATTATTTTATCCTGATTTATCATTTAAGTCAATCATTCTGTTAATCTACATAATAGAGTGTCACTTTTCAAAGATATATTTATGTTTATTGTATGTATTTATTTTATTTTATGCCTGTATTTGTATTTGTGCACCATATATGTTCCTGGTGTCTGTGGAGGCCAGAGAAGGATGGCAGATCCTTTGGAACTGCAGTTACAGGCAGATGGGACCTGCAATTTGGGTGCTAGAAACTGAACCTGGGTCCCCAGCAAGAGCAGCAAATGCTCTCAGTTGCTGCACCATCTGTCTCTCTGTCTCTCTGTCTCTCTGTCTCTCTCTCTGTCTGTCTCGAGAGACAGAGAGACAGACAGAGAGAGAGAGAGACAGGAAGAGAGAGAGAGAGACAGAGACAGAGAAACAGAGATGGAGACAGACAGAGAGAGACAGAGACAGAGACAGAATCTTGTGTATCCCAGGACAGCCTCAGATTTGCTAAGTAGCTTGATATAACCTTGACTTTCTAATCCACTTCATCTCTCACATTCTGGGATTATGTCATGAATCATCACACGTTGTGATGCAGTGTTGAGAGCAGAATCCAGGGCTTTGTGCATTCCATCCAGCACTCAGCCACCCGAGCTGCCATCAGCTCTACGGACCGCCTCCATGGGCTCACTGAGAGAAAGAAGACTGGACCCTGATTCCTAATTCAGGAAAGTCACTTATGCAAACGTCAACAACTCCGTTAGGCAAATGTAGGTGATTGGGGCTCAGGGGCAGAAAGGCATTTATGCAGACTAGTACAAAATGCTGAATCCGAACAACTGAATTCAGGGAGCTCCTTCTGCTGTGCTGAGGTGCTTCAAGGAGTCTGGGCAGTGCTTTTTTTTTTTTTTTTTTTTTAATTAATTTATTCTTGTTGGGCAGTGCTTTTTACAGTGTGTTTTCCTCCAGGAAGACTCACATGGGAAATGGAAGTTTCAGAACTACATTGCATTTTTAAATGACATTTCTCTACCTTTACTGTAGAAGTTTCAAAAACAAGTATCATTGGAGTTATAGTTTTTCTCATGAAATTTGAAAGGAGAAACTCACTTTCCCATTTTTTAAACAGCTTTTGTAGTCACAGTAATATTTATGCCCATGTGACACGATCCGACGGATAATGGTCCAGCTGTCACAGAAAGTGAATGTGACAAAAAGTGATTTTTTAAATTAATTTATTAGTTAAAATTTATTCACATTACATCCTCATTGTTACCCCCTCACTCTTATCTTCCTGTTCCCACCTTCCTGCATCTTCCCCTCTATTCCTCTTCCCTAGACCTCCGATTGGAGGGAGGGGACTCTCCGTCACCATCTGATCACAGTCTATCATCAGGTCTTATCAGGGTAGCCTGAATCCTCTTCCTCTGTGTGCCTGCAAAGATACTGCAGTACATTTACACAGTGGAATACTATTCAGCTACCAAAGCCAAGGAAATCTTGAAATTTGCAGGCAAGTGGATGGAACTAGAAAATATCACCCCTAAATGAGGTAACCCAGACTCAGAAAGACATGCATGGTATATATTCACTTATAAGTGGATATTAGCCCAACATGGAGATCCTCCGAGAAACTCCACCCAGTGGGGGTTTAGGAAAGACACTGGGACTTGCAGCCAGACTCTGGGCAGAGAACTGAGGGTTGAATGGAAGAGTGGGGGTATGGAAAGGCCCAGAGAAAATAATTTTAATATACTCTTAATAATAGAGAAAACTATATTTAAGAAAAATTATGATTGGATAATACTGAGAGATGCTGTGTATTGGGAGGAGTGGCCCCTATCAGGAGTTGCCCTTATATTAAACAGTGCACACTGCTGGAGGAGCCAGAGGCAGAGCAGTGTCAACAACAGGAAGTGAAGGAGAAAGCGTGATGTAGACAGGAGCACGGGTACAGAGCACCTCCAACAGGCCATGCCTCCTAGTCCTTCTAATCCTTCTTAACCAGTTCTACTCCTTGGTGGCTAAGCATTCAGACATATGAGCCCATGGGAGCCATTCTCATTTAAAATTACCATGGCTTGAAAATGACATATTTTGACTGGAGGGTCATTGATGCCTTTGGAGGAAGCTTGCATCTCAAAGGTCTTGGGGCAGGTGGGAGACGGTAGGATTGTGCAGCCTTTCTCTGAAAATACCAGCTAGGATAAAGAGGACATTTCTAAAACACATACGCTATGGCTATACTCTCTCTATCCCGTCCATCTTTTATCCATTCTTCTATGGTGCTAAATGTGGGGAGGGCCAGAGCTGAGGTTCAGAACTCCATCCCGGGTGGCTATGATCCCAATACACACTGGTAAACAGTAATGATTATACTATGTTCAGGTAAGATTGGGGAATTTATGAGTGAAGGAGAATCTTTATAGTGTGTCACTATCTAGAAAACAATTAAAAAGGTTCATGAAACCAGGTGCAGTAGCTCACACTTGTGATCCCAGTATTAGGAAGGCGGATGAAGGAGAATTGGCATGAGTTCGAGGCCAGCCTGAGCAGCAAAAAGTAAACTTCTGTCTTGAAATCAAAACACAAAAGAAAAGGAAGCTCATGGGCATCTGCATAAACCACCTACTGTATAACTGAAAAGGAGAGCAAAGACTAGAGGACGGAGCAGGGCACCCTTCTGATTGTCCCTGTGGACACAACCTGAAATGTCCAATGCATTCAGCAAATATTTGGTACCTGTGATGTGCTGGCTGCCGTTCATGTCTGTGTGGAAAAATGAATAACATGTTTCTGGTAAAACCCACTTGGCCTACAACTTGTGAGGAAGGAAGATAAGGGATACAAGTAGAGTGCCCGGAGTCCAAAACAACAGGATCCCCAAGGCTGTCAGATACGAGACCTTTCTAGAAGTAAAGACCCGAAGAGAAGAACCAGAAAAAACCCACGCCAGTTAGTCAGCCCTAGTCTCTAAGTTCAGACACATCCTTTGATCTCTGAGTTATGATGCAGGACCTGGACTCTGCAGATGGAATTCCTATGTGGCCAGGTTCAGCACAAGCAAGTGCTCTCCTCACTCTAGTCTTTGGAGAGCCCTAACCATGGCCGGCACTTCAGGACAGTTGTCTTCACCCTCTATCCTGGGTGCTTGAGTACGTGCATGTGTGTCCACACCTGGGTATACATGTTCAGACCATGACACATATAAGTGTTATGTATCTAGTTTGTACTTTATCCCACACTGACTCACTCGCTAGCCTTGTGCCCCCACCCAACACCACCAGCAACAATGTTCTATTCAGAGGTGTAGCCCCCAGGTCACGTGTCTGCTTTTTCTTAGCTCGGAACTATCAGAACTGTCTGAGGCAGCAGCCCTCACTTCTCTCATGCTTCACTTTCTACAATTCAGGGATTCTACACTTCTAGTTGGTTTTTTCCTTTGGAATTCCTGCCTCTGTGGTTCCCTCAGCCCCATAGGAGGAAGTAGCTTCTTTCTGTGCTGCTGCCTCGGGTACCTCAAGTCTTTGCTGTACTTTCCATTGTCTACTTAAGAACGTTGTAAGCAGTTAACAGCTATGTTCAATTTAATATATAAATAGCTGAAATGGAGTCTATTTCACTGGCAACAAGACTGCCCTGCTGGGGTTGGGTCTACCTCGCTGGTGTTGAAATGGATTTTGTTTTTGGTTCTCTCTCATGTAACGCTCCTTCCTTTACCCCCTGAGTGTGGGAGAGTTCAGATTTACACTAACACATCCATTTGTATGTGGTACAGGAGACCGAATCCATGTTGCTTTCCATCAGTTGAGTTACAACCCTAACCCTGGACAGATAGATTCCTAAAAGCCATCCTTTGTGCATTCTCCACAGCACCTGGGTAAGGAGGCGCCGTCACAGCCTACATGAAATTACACAATGACAATCCATACAACTGCATTAGATGGCTCTTGTCAGGGCCACCAGGGTCCCTACAGGCCTTTAAAGTCTATGGCCCAGTCATCGTGTTGAATCCATCAAAACAACTCTAAATCAATCTTTTGTTTTCACAACCAAAACAAGATGTCATACTCCAAATCTTCAGTGTTCCACTTGCAGAATTATGACACCCACTGCATTCGCAGCCCTAAGTGTCTGACCAGAAAGCTAGGGCCCAGCTAAGGAAAAGGGGGACTCAGGGACTTGAAACAGCACATCAAGGTGAATTTGCGTGAAGCCAAGAAGCTTAGCCCTAAGTACCTCTGAGCCTAACCTGTAAATAAAAACTGCAAAGGGGTGCCTCTTCTCCGCCCCTAGGCACTGTCTGGGAGTCCATTCTAATGAGAATCTAGAATGAGGAAAATGGGTTATCAATCAGCATCAGGTCTACATCATTAATATAAATGCAGTTTGGAGGCTTCCACATAGAAAGGGTCAAGTCACAAAGCTGGAGAGAGTTCTAGCACTTTCCTTGTGTTGACTGAAGTCTGGATTCTGTCTTCTCTGTCTCACATTTAACTTTATGAAAGAGGCTGGATGGCAAGATAAGCCAGCAGGGATAATCAGGCAGCCTGGAGGGAAGTAGGAATGTCATACGCAATCTTTGAGCTTGAGTGCAGGCATGGGAAGGGCTCAGAAAATCAACCCTCCAGTGGGCTTCTAAGAAATACATTCACTTAGCAAACTAAGCAAACTTAGCGACTTGATGCATCCATTTCCCTCAAGGCTAGCAGTGACCCCCTTCGTGGTCAGAACTTTCCCTGGGTTGTTGCTATTGATGGTGACTTTAATATTCTCTGGCTTTAAGTCATTAAGTTGTAGTTGAGTGGCCTATATATTTTGAGATTTCAAGATGAGAATTTGAAATATCTATCCAGGAAATACTGCACAATCAAGATAGATTATCCATCACCTCAGGGGTTAGATTGTAATATACTAGCTAGAAATGCTGTGTCCTCTCAATTACATAATGCCAAGCTAATCATATCTTGACGTATCTGCTCTGATGTCACCAGCCGGTGTGTTAGGGTCTGCATCTGCTTGCTGCGGCTGTTACCAAACACCTGACTGACCCAAACAGTCTGAGGAAGGAAGATCTATCTTGGCTCACACTTGCAGGTGCTTTCACCCACAACAGCTTGGCCCCAAGTGCTTGCGCAGAGTACTATTTAACAGAGGAATCTGTTTGTTTCACAGCTGGCAAGGAAGGAAGCAACAGATACCAGAGTCCAGTGTAGATCACTTTCTCCACAGGCTCACCTCCAAATTTCTGATCCCTCCTAATACCCTAATTCTATCAAAGGATTGATCTTTTGATTATATTAGAACTTTCATGAGCTAATTGTCTCTAGAAATACCTAAAGGTTGTGTTCTCTTATACCCTACGTTAGTTTTTATAAAAAGTGTGTGTGTGTGTGTATGTATGTGTGTGTGTATGCGTACATGCACGCATGCATGCACACATACACACCTGTAAACAGTTGCACATGTGCCCTGGTATGCACTTAGACATCAGAGGACAACTCCCAGGAGTTGGTTCTCTCTTTCCACCATGTGAGTTCTAGGCATGAAACTTAGGTCATCAAGCTTGCACTGCAAACCTTTTTACCATTGAAGCATCTCTCCAGCCCTGTATGTGTTTCTTAATCCAATCAAAGTTTGTAATTAAAATTCATATCACATTACTCTTGAACTTATCCATCTTATACCTGAAGGCCAGCTTCCTTTGACCAACATCACACAACTACTCCCCCCCCATGCCCTACAAACTCCTGAGAACCCAATGTTTCTCTATTTCTATGACTGTTGATGTTTTGAGAGTCTAGTACTTCAGAGTAGATACTATATTTTTGTGTTTGGTTTATTTCTGTTGGCATCTTCTCCAGTTTCATCCATTTTGTTGTATATGTCAGAAGTTTACATTTTTTTAAGGCAAATTATAAGAGTTGAATTGCATATACTTCATAGTTCTTGGGTAATTGTTAATTGACCAATATGTCCTAGAGATGAAATGTATCAACAGTCAACTAAATGAAACTTCCTGTCAAAAGATCAATAAACAAAATGTTTCTGATTCTTGTAACAGGAAAATCTCTGGTGGCCTGGCAGTCAAATACATGACTTGGAGAGGCCACAGTGGGAAGTAATGGCTTTTGACTAAATTCCCAACCTGTGTGAACTCATGAACTGAGGCTTTCAAATGAACTTAGGCACCTAGAGAGAGATGGCTGCCCCAGACTGGCTGGAAACCCTTTACATTTCCCACAAAGAAATTCAAATGCATTTATCAGAGATGTTCGCTGGAGGTGTGCAGACCTCAAGATGCTCTAGAGACCCCTGGAATGCTCAGCTGACAGATTCCTACCATCTCACTCGACACTTTAGCAATAGAAATGAGGATCTGTTGAGAACAAGTGACGGAATATGTCAAAGCTCCAGCCAATTGGAAACCCTGTGATGACTTGTGCTGTGGTCATTGCCGTAGTTTCTAAGTGTTCCTAGGCACACTGGGCAGCTCTACCACCATCTTTGTCTTCTGATATATTCAGGGACATGAATGCAGAAAGAAATCAATAAAAAGCATTAGAACCTTTTCTCTCTACTCTGTGAACAAAAGTCCATGGCAGGATTTAGTGTCATCACTGGAAAGATTCAGAAGTTGGTGGTGTCTACAATGTCCCATATAGGTAGAATGTTCACCCTGGGTACAGTGTTTATGGATCTGGGAGAATCATTTGAAATTATGAAATGAATAAAATTGTTGCTTTCATTACAGCAGCCTTGTAGATAAAATCTATGTTTGCTTGCTTCCTTTTGCTTGCTCGCTTGTTTGTTTGACAGAGGCCTTACTACTTTGTCCCTGGCTTCCTGGAAGCTCATAATATAGCCCAGAGGCCTCAAATAAGTGATCCCCCTGTCTCAGCCTCCCAGTTGCTGGAATTTTAGCAGTATGCAACCACATCTAGTTTACACACACACACACACACACACACACACACACACACACAGCCAGCAATCATTGACAAGATGGTGTTTCTTCCTTTCTTCCTTTGTGCTGATTTGCAAGGACTGCTAGTGCATGCAGGGAACGTCGTCGGCACTCTTTCCTCAGAACTATGTCCTGTCTCTAGTCCCTGTGGATAAGTGCCTCATAGAGGTCTGCGTAACCTCAACAAATCTACACTCTGAGCCACACTGACCTACTGTGTGGATCTTGTTTTGCTAAACAGAGCACATTTGCATGAAGCAGTAGGCTTTTTAAAAATGTTTTTATTAATTTATTCTTGTTACATCTCAATGTTTATCCCATCCCTTGTATCCTCCCATTCTTCCCTCCCCCCCCATTTTCCCATTATTCCCCTCCCCTATGACTGTTCCTGAGGCGGATTACCTCCCCCTGTATAGCAGTAGGCTTTTAGATACATTCTGACATGTAACTTAAGCACGGAGAACAAGCTGTGTGAAATACACTTTGTGGTCCTGACATTTGGAGAGTCCAACTGTCCCCCACCACACTAGTCACCTCTTCCGTTGCCGGGACTAAATACCTGACAACATCAGGTTAAGGAAGGAAGAGTTAACACTGGCCACAGAGTGAGGGTACAATCCATCATGACCAGGACGTCGCCATAGTGTGGCTCTTATGTCAGCAGCAGGAGCACGAGGCAGCATCAGGAAGTAGAGAGGTGCACCTGATGCGCTACTATGCTCCTCCCCTTCTTGTTCTGCTCAGGAACCCGGCCAGGGGATGACGATGCCACCACACTCAGGGAGGGCCACCCCACCTCGGTTAAATCAGTGTGGAAACACTCTTACAGATTCACCCAGACTTATCTTCTAGGAGACGGTGAGCCCTGCCAAGGTGACGATCAAAGTTAGCTGCTGGAATCACTGAGAATGAAAGCGCACGATACTGAAAGCTTTTGTTTATTCATTTGTTTCCGAGGTGACACATGACAAGTGCAGGCATGCTGTGTTCATGTCCCAAAGGATGAGAGCAAAGCTGGAGAGGGTTTCCTGTTTGTTGCAGAGAGATTCCCTCCAGGAGGGAGGGAAGAGGTTTGTAAGACTCAAAGTAGATGATTCAGGAAGCTTCTAGAAGTTATAAGATTCACAAGGCCCCTCCCCCAGGTTATCGACGCAGGAAGGACCTCTAGGGAGAGGAGACTCAGCAGCAGAGCTGCCTACACATTGTGCTGAGAGCTGGAGGTATACCTTCTGTAAGCCGCCCACACAGGTGCCTTAGAGTCGCCACGTTGTTAGGAGAAACTGCTCACTTTTATGTAGCCTCAGTAAACTAGCCTTGGATGGAGTCACTCCGTTGGCCTGCTGTCATTGCCCCTTCTGGGATATTTGGATGGCTTTAACTTCACCCCTAGAAAAGTAGCAAGGCTGTGCTTTTCAGCACTGTTCATTTGACACCTGGCACTCTGGGGTGGTAGGGACTTCCTATACTTAGCATCTCTGGTATCTTTTACCTTTGCACTCTCTTAGCTAGTTAACTTATGTTGCTTTCTCTCTGCTCTAGCTTTGTTTCCTGACTAGATGCCTATTCATACAAAGCCTTTGGAGGCCTGCACTGTGTCCCATTAGGACGGGCTGGGGACCACTAAAAGGAAAATCAGAGAAATAGAGCAAGCATACTGGTGACATCAGGAGGGAGTGGAGTGGAGAAGCTATCTAGGATAGACAGAGCTTTGAAGAACTCTGTGGCTTGGAAGAATTTGTAGAACGTTGCTGTATGGCCTGACATGCAAGCCTTGCCTTAGCCTCTCACAGAAGGCTGCAGGAAAGGTCTGACTTCTCTCAGTGCATGCCAGATAGCACTGCTGGGCACCTGGTAGTGCAAAAAATAACTGGCAGAGAGTGACAAGCCTTCAAGACACAGATGCCTCGGGTGACAGTAAACATAAACAAATTAAGATGAATGAAGGGACAGTGGCTAGCTCATTTTCCCAGACTCACGTTCAGGCTAAACATAGTTAGCACAAGAGAATTTGTCTGAAAATCTGGGTGTCTGAGAACACACCAACAATAAAACTGCTGAGGGCCACCAAAATGCTGAAAATGAGTAATTATTTGTGAATGCATTCAATTATGGGAAAGCTGTGATGCTAGGATAGACTATAATAGCTCATTTTAAATGTCTACTTAGTATGTAATTTTGAATGATCTTAGATTAAGTTATAATCATGCATTCAAACATGGGATAAATATACACAATCAATTTCCTTTCTCTTTGAAATGGTATTTTAAGAAAACAACAATGGCAATAGCAATGCTATATTTTTAACATTGTTCATGGAGCCGGAACTGGGGACTTCCCTTGAGGGGGACCCCTGGTATGGTCTTTCAGTTCTATGTGGTATGAAGGGAGTCCAAGAGAGAAATTTTTATTTATTAATTCTAAATTCTCTTCAGGGAATGTTTCCCCATATTTTCCTTTAACAGATGTCTTATTAGTAAAGAATTTAAAAAAAAATCAGAAAAGGGAATTTTATGCATATTTCCCTATTCCAAACACACTATACACTTGACCTAAAACTGTACTTCAAGGCCAGAGAGATGTAAGCTGTTAGGGGCACCAGCTTGCTCTTCCAGAGGACCTGGATTAAAGTCCTGTCACCCACATAGCAACTTGCAACCATCCATGAGGACCTGGGTTCAAGTCCTGTCACCCACATGGCAACTCACAACCATCCGTAACTCCAGTCCTAGGAAAGCTGATGCCTTCTTCTGATCTATGGGTACCAGGCATACACATGGTACACAAACACACATGCAGGAAAAACATCCATACATATATAATAAAATAAAGTAATTTTTGAAGGTATATTCTTTTTTATAAATTATATTTCATTTAGGGTTACTATAGTCACCGCCGACAAGGGTTACTCAGGACAAAACCCAAGTAAAAGCACCGAGATGGCTTGTCTAACATTCACAGAAGCTGGTAACCTGCTCTCCAGCCCTAAGAAGGTCCTGAAAGCGCCCAACTGTACATAGTAGTATCCCAGGAACAGATCATTTGAACATAGCTACCAAACTCACACTGTAGTCATTCCAAGTACATGACTGGTCTCTAATTCAAATGTAAATATGAAAAGCCAATTGAGTCTGGGGTGAGTCTGAACTAACGAGTCTCAGTGCAACAAAGCCTTGACGGCTGCCTGGGAGCCTTTATCTATAGTGTCTACCATAGAAAACTACAAAATGGCCCTCAATGTAGAACCACAGGAAAACCTCAAATAAAACTGTGCTGTTGATGTTACACCTTAGTTGGACTGTGAAGTTGAAAGGACTACATTTCAGATAAATTGATAAAATATATATGCACAATCAACGAGGCATAAAAAGTAAAGAAGTAAAATTCTTATTATCTTACTTGCAGCTAAATGGCAAGCTAAGCCCTAGCCCACACAATCTTCAAGCTTGATAATTTTTCATTAGGAAAGCAATAGAAAGTGGGTGAATTAGGGAGATCCAAGACGGTGGAGCTGAGTACGTACCATAACTGAACAGCAGGACAGCAGTGAGAGCAGAGCAACTGACAGGCCTGCCCCCCCCCCCCACCCCAGTGGCTGGGAAGTGAGAACTCATTAATCTTGGAGTGAGAAGAGCAGTAGCAAAGCAGCCAACTTGGGGACTTCCCTTTGTGAGAAAAAGGTTCCTGGACTCCTGAGGAGCCTACTTGGCCCCCAGGATCATACAGTTGGGGAAAGCCTATGGCAAGTCCCTGAGAACCACCTGCCAATCCGAGACCATTCCCAATAATTTGAGGCAGGCACCTTCAGGAACATCCAACCTCTTGACCAGGCCTTTTCCCTCACCCCAAGAACTGCAATAGGTAATAGGATCTACCAGCCAACACCCTAGATAACCAGATGGCTAAAGGCCAGCATAAAAACAGAACAAAACCCAGAACAATATGGCATCTTCAGAACCCAGTTACCCTATGGCCAGCAGCCTTGGATCTCCTAACACAACTGAAACACAAGAATATGACTTTAAATCTATACTCAAGAAAATAATGGAAGAAAAAAGGAAAATTCTTAAAGAAATACAAAAGGTACAAGCAGTTTGAGGGCTTGAGAGAGGAAATTAATAAATCACTGTTATATTTCAGGAAAATACAAACAGGTGAAAGAACTGAACAAATCATATAAAGAAATAGAGGAAAACACCAACAGATGAAAGAAAGAAATAAAATAGTTCAAGACCTGAAGATGGAAATGGAAAATATAAAGAAAGCACAAACTGAGGAAATCCTGGAGATGGAGAACTTAGGGAAGAAACCAGGAACTACAGAGGTAAGCATCATCAACAGAATACAAGAGATGAAAGAAAGAATCTCACAGCTATAAGACGCAATGGAAGAAATTGATGCATCTCTCAAAATGTTAAAGCTAAAAAATTCCTGACACACAAAATATCCAAGAAATCAAGGACACCATGAAAAGATGAAACCTAAGAATTATAGGAATAAAAGAAAAAGAAGAAAATGTTTCCCAACTTCAAGAAAGAGATGCTTATAACCATACAAGAGGCATACAGAACCAAATAGATTAGACCAGAAAAAGAGAATCCTTCCACCAGTATAGTGGATGTAAACATGGTTCTGTTTTGATCCCAAGTGAAAGATGTGAAACAGACTTCCAAGAGAATAGGTGGTGTTGGTCCAATAGAAGAGGAACTGCCTCATGTGGGGCATGGTCTTTGCCAATTGATAAACATCCTAGTAGGGATGTTTCTAATTTCTTGATTTCAGCCCCAAGTTCAGTTATTTCCAATTGTCTACTCCTCTTGAATTTTTTGTCTTGGCATTGTATCTCATTGTTTGGCTGTTCATCATTCTTCTTCGAGACCCGCCTAGAGAGAACTGCTCCAGAGAACACTTCGAGGTTCTGGCAGCTGCTCCCATTCCATCTGGTTTGGTTGCGGTCACCTTTGCTGAATTGCTGGTTTGCTTTTTAACAGGTCTGCTGGAATCTTGCTGACTATGCCAGTGGATTTGCTCCAAGGAACTGAGTCTAAAAAGGTCTGTGTCTCCTGTTTCCATTCATCTCTTTTCTAACTAGAGAAGATGGATTGTAAGGGAGGTCTAAGCTTAAAGAACGACAAATAAAGAAGGTTTTAAAGAGTTTAAAGCCTACACACCATATAATGATCAAAACACTAAATGTACAGAACAAAAAAATATTAAAAGCAGCAAGGAAAAAAGGCCAAAGGTATTAGAATCACAACTAACCTTTCAGCACAGACCATAAAACCAACAAGGGCCTGGGTAGATTCCAGTCCAGACTACTATACCCAGCAAAACTCTCAATCACCATAGATGGAGAAAACAAGACATTACACAATAGAACCAATGTTAAACAATATGTAAGCTCAAAGTCAGCACTACAGAAGGTAATAGGAGAAAAACTCCCACCCAAAAACCACAGGATATAAATAACTTCAGTACAGTGAAACCAAAAGCAGACAAGCAAATAAACACAGTACCACAACCAACACCAAAATAAAAGGTTCTAACAATTACTGGTCATTAATATCTCTCAACATCAATGGTCTCAACTCTCCAATAAAAAGACACAGAGTAACAGAATGAATTTTTAAGAAGGATCCATCATTCTGTTGCACACAGGAAACACACCTCAGCCACACGGATACACGTTACCTGAGAAAAAAAGGGCTGGAAAAGGTTTTCTAAGAAAACAGACACAAGAAGCAAGCTAGAGTAGCCATTATAATATCTAATAAAATAGACTTTCAATTACATTAATCAAAAAGAGATCAGGAAAGACACTTGATACTCATCAAAGGAAAATTCCACCAAGATGACACCTCAATACTTAAGGGCATGCACATTCATAAAAGAAACATTAGTAAAATTTAAATGACACATTGAACCCCACACATTAGTCATGGGAGACTTCAACACCCCACTCTCACCAATGGACACATCATTGAGACAGAAACAAAATGGAGAAATAATGAAACTTAGAGATTTCATGAATCAAATGGTCCTAACAGACATCTACAGAACTTTTCACCAAAACACAAAAGTATATACCTTCTTCTCAGCACCTCATGGAACCTTCTCTAAAATTGACCATATTGTTGGTCACAAAGCAAGCCTCAACAGACACAAGAAAATTAAAACAATCTCTTGTGTCTTATCAGACCACCATGGACTTAAGCTGGACTTCAACAACAACAGAAATAGCAAAAAGCTTACACATACATGGAAACTGAACAACTCTCTACTCAATGACAACTGTATCAGGAGTGAAATAAAGAAATTAAAGACTTCCTAGAATTCAATGAAAATGAAGACCCAACATTTCAAACCTATGGGACACGATGAATGCAGTGCTAAGAGGAAAGTTCATTGAAGGCATCTCATACAAGCAACTTAACAGAACACCTGAAAGCCCAATGGAGGAAAAAGAAGCAGATACACCCAAGAGGAGTAAACAATTGGAAATAACTGAACTTGGGGCTGAAATCAAGAAATTAAAAACAAAGAAAACAATTCAAAGAGTCAATGAAAGCAAGAGCTGGTTCTTTGGAAAAAATTAACCTGATAAACAAACTCTTAGCCAAACAAAGTAAAAGGCAAAGGGAGACTATTCAAATCAACAAAATCATAAATGAAAATGGAGAGATAATGACCGATACCTAGGAAATTCAAGGAGTCATTAGATCTTACTTCAAAAGCCTATATGCCACAAAATTTGAAAATCTAAATGATATGGACAATTTTCTTGATAAATTCCACTATATATCCCCTGAGAAAATGAAGAAGTCATCAAAAGTCTCCCAACCAAAATAAGCCCAGTGCCAGATGGTATCAGGAGAGAATTCTACCAGACCTTCAAAGAAGAGCCAATACCAATACTCCTCACACTATTCCACAAAACAAAAGCAGAAGGATTATTACTAAACTTATTTTATGAATCCATAGTCACCTTGATATATGAACCATACAATGACCCAACAAAGAAAGAATAAGAATTTCAGACCAATTTCCCTTATGAACATGGATGCAAAAAATACTCAATAAAATACTCGCAAACTGAATCCAAGAACACATCAAAAATATCATCACTATGAGTAAGTAGGCTTCATCTCAAGCATGAAGGGGTGGTCCAATATATAGAAATCCATCAATGTAACTTATCATATAAACAAACTGAAAGGGGGAAAAAAAACCAACTCATGATCATCTCCTTAGATGCTGAAAAAGCATTTGAAAAAAAAAAACCGACACCAATTCATGTTAAAAGTCTTGGGGAAATCAGGGATACAAAACACACGCCTAAGCACAGTAAAGGCAATATACAGCAAGCCTATAGCCACCATCAAACTAGATGGAGAGAAAATTAAGAAAGCAATTCCACTGAAATCAGGCTGGCTGTCCACTCTCTCTGTGTCTTTTCAATATAGTACTTGAAGACCTATCCAGAGAAATAAGACAACAAAAGGAGATCAAGGAGATAAAATGTGGAAAGGAAGAAGTCAAAGTATCACTGTGGTTGCATGATCTGATAGTACACATCAGTGACCCAAAAATTCTACCAAGGAACTTCTACAGCTGATAAATACCTTCAACAAAGTGGCTGGATACAAAATCAACTAAAAAAAAAAAAAAATCAGTACCCTTCCTGTATACAAAAGGAAAATGGTCTGAGAAAGGACTTAGGCAAACAGCACCTTTCACAATAGCCACACATAAAAATTAAAAAATAATCTTGGTGTAACTCTAACCAAGCAGCTGAAAGACTTATATGAAAAAACTTCAAGTCTCTGAAGAAAAAAATTAAAGAAGATATCAGAAAATGGAAAGATCTCCCATGCTCATAGATTGGTAGGATTAACATGGTAAAAATGGCCATCTTATCAAAAGCAGTCTACAGATTCAATGCAATTCCCATCAAAATGCCAAACACAGTTATTGAAAGAACAATTCTCAACTTCATACTGAAAATCAAAAAACTCAAATAGCTAAGACAATCATGTACTATAAAATATTTTCTGGAGGACTCTTTATCCATGATCTCAAATGGTACTATAGAGCAACAGTTATACAAACTGCTTGGTACTGGCATGGAAATAGGCACGGATCGATGGGATCAAATAGAAAATCCAGAAATGAACCCATATACCTATAGACATTTGATCTTCAGCAAAGAAGCCAAAACCATACAATGGAAAAAAGATAGCATCTTCAACAAATGATGCTGGTCTAACTGGATGTCTACATGTAGAAAACTGCAAATAGATCCGTATCTATTACCCTGCATAAAACTCAGTTCAAAGTAGATTAAAGACCTCAACATAAAACCAGACACACTAAATCTGTTAGAAGAAAAAGTGAGAAGAGCCTTGAACTCATTAGCACAGGAGACAGCTTCCTGAACAGAACACCAACATTTCTGAGATCAATAATTAATACATGGGACCTCATGAAACTGAAAAGCTTCTGTAAAACAAAGGACACTGTCAACAGAACAAAATGATAGCCCACAGACTGGGAAAAGATCTTCACCAACTCTACATCTGACAGAGGGCTAATATCCAAAATACATATAGAATTCAAGAAATTAAACACCAGCAAACCAAATCATCTGTAAAAATGGGGTACAGAGCTAAACAGAGAATTTCCACAGAATATCGAATGACCAAGAAACACTTAAAGAAATTCTCAGTGTCCTCAGTCATCAGGGAAATGTAAATCAAAACAACTCTGAGATTCTACCTTATACCCATAAGAATTGCTAAGATCAAAAACTCAAGTGACAACACATGCTGGCAAGGATGTGGAGAAAGGGGAACGCTCCTTCTCCATTGCTGGTGAGACCACAAACCTGTACAACCACTATGGAGATCAATCTGGGGCATTCTCAGAAAATTGAGAATAGTGATACCTCAACACCCAGCTATATACCTGAAAGATCTTCCACCATACAAAAAGGGCATTTTCAATAATGTTCATAGCAGCTTTATTCATAATAGCCAGAATCTGGAGACAATCTGGATGTTCCTCAAATGAAGAGTGAATAAAAAATTGTGGTACTAATTTAATAACTAATTAGCTATTACAAACAAAGAAATCTTGAAATTTTCAGGCAAATTAATAAAACTGCAAATGATCATCCTGAGTGAGGTAACCCAGACCCAGAAAGACACACATGATATTTACTCACTTATTAGTGGCTATTAGCCATATAAGATAACCATATTACAGTCAAGAGACCTAAAGAAGTTAAGTTAACAAGGAGGACCCTAGGGAGGATGCTTAATTCTCATTCAGAAGGGCAACTAGAATAGACACTGGAAGTGTTTGAAGACAGGAAACAGGATGGGAGCCTACCATAGATTCTCTGAAGAACTCCATCCAGGAAAGGATTAAAAACAGATGCTGAGACTCACAGCCAAACTTTGGGAGAGAGCACAGGGTGACTTAGGGAGGAGTTAGAGGATAGAAGGACCTGAAGAGGACAGGAGAACAAGGAGAACAACAGAGCCAGCACATCTGGGCTCAGGGGGACCTATAGAGACTGATGCACCAATCAAGGACCATGCATGGAGAGGACCTAGACTCCCAGTCAGATGTGGTCCATAGGCAGCAAAGTCTCCATGTGAGCCCCTTAATATGGAGAGAGGGGCTCCCCCCTCTGACACAGACTCTGGTGGGAAGGCCATGCCAGCCCACAGAGAAAGAGGATTCAGGCAGTCCTAACGAGACTTGATAGGTTGGAGTCAGATGGCAGGGGAGGACTGCTCCCCCTTTCTGAGGACTAGGTGAGGGGGGAGGAGGGAAGAGGGAGAGAGAGTGGGACCTGGAGGAGACCAGGGAGAGGGCAACAGTCTAGAAGTAAACTGAATAAATTAAAAATAAACAAATTAAATATATTTTTAAAAAGAAAGTGGGTGAATTTTACAGAACACTGTCACTTATGACAAGCACCACCTTCAGTGAATTATTTTGCATGGCTAAGTGACAGTTTCCTTCTATGTAAGATGAAATTAATATAACCTACCTTCTTGGATCTTGGGATGGTTAAATGTCAGTATTTATGAAGTCCTTGGTGGTGCCTAAGACACGCAGCTTCCTTGTGTATATAGACAGATACAAACAAGCATATCCCAGGCTCCCCAGGCACTTCCTGATATCACACATTTATAAAATTGACCATAGGACTGAGGCTGTCAAGCCAGTGATGTCATCTGAAAATGCTTTGAAGTGAGTTTAAAAAACTTTGGAAAGAGTAAATTTGATTCTTGGGAATTTACTCTCTACTACACATCTTAAGTCAATGAGCATCAACACCCTAGAAGATAATTTAAATTTGGATTGTAAATTAAACTATTAGAAAACGAACAATGAAAACACATTCCCTACAAAGCTCTTAACCTGTGCTACTGTGAGTGCCCATGCTAGAAACAGATTTTAAATTCAAGCTTAACTTTCCCACAATAACTGCTGTACTCACTATAGAGGTTAAACACTTCACTGTGATATCTATATTTCGGGCAAATAGGATTTTAATAAGCAAACCTGACTACCTTTACTCAGTGGATGTTAAAACGTCTAGTCTGTGTTGTTCTAGCTCATGTTTACTCTTGGTCCACTGACCACTGGGGTCTGACAGGGCCTTCATTCTTTCCTGATTCTGTCCCTCCAATCTGTGTACGAGGCATTGCAGTTGGAATTGCCTTGGAGACAAAAAAATAGCTATTGCATGGGAAACCAGAGGGACAAGTGCTTCGCTTGTGAGCGTGCCAGCATGCGGGTCTAAAGCTCTTCTGTCTCCACAGACCGAAGTACCTCTCCATGTGGAGTGAAGAGCCCAGACCTGCTGTCTCAAATATTAATGGCCGGGGCACCATGGATTTTCTTCTCACAGCCTTGAAAGGAAAATCCCTGCTGGTGTGAAAAGAGGCTGACAATGATGGTAACTGTGGCTCTGTCTGGCCTGGAGCCTACTGAGCGTTGTCCCTTCACCTGGTAGTAGGAGCCACAGTTGCTTATTACCTCTGACAAGCTTAGCTGCTCTCTGTTTGGTCTCATCAGTGTCTGCGGCCACTTTCCACCATGGCTGATGGCTGCCCAGAGCTTGCGAGATTACAAAGAAGACACCATGGCTTTGAAGGCCTAACGTAGCAAACTTGCCACTTCACTGCCCCGACCCCCAGAGCTATAATCACAAACCGGGGAAGACTGGCAACGCACATCCGGTGGTGACAGGATAAAGGCTGGAGCCAAGACAAGGCCACACACTATTCCAATTTGAGCAGTTCAGCGGTCAGCCTAGGAGCCCATTTTCCTGTGCATCGTCCAGTGTGAGAAACCTTCAGCAAAGATTATCACTAGGAAAATGTCTTACAGTAAGGAAAATAATAATTTCCAAAGGGGCCATAGTTCAATTTAATTTAGTGCACATTGTACAAATGTTATAATCTCCCTCATAATGTACAGATTCTGATTCAGGAAATGGTTAGTTATTGCCAATTGAAGGTCTGGATGTAAGTTTATTGTATGTAAAGACTCTGAACTTTTTCTAACATGAGTCTTGTGCCCTCAAATTGTGTTGATGTGTAATTATGCTTCAATCCCTTAAACAGAATATAGTGTGTGTGTGTGTGTGTGTGTGTGTGTGTGTGTGTGTGTGTGTGTGTATTAGATTAGAACCTTTCCCAGCCTGTTAGGGTTCAGAAGTATTCAGCAGTCAAAAAATTAGTAAAACGTTAGTTTGCTGTGTCATATGGGTTAGCCTTGTGCGTGCACAGAAGAAACATGCAATTAACTTAAATGTTGCATTGTGAACTTTTAAATGGTAGAATTAGCTCATTCACATTTTTTTTAGCAGCCCAAGTGTCTTCCTATTTTGACTTCTAATACATCAGAATCCTGGAATGATTTCACTGTTTCCCTGTAATGGCAGCCAAGGCATATGTGGGGGTTGGGGTTTGTGGCGAGGTAACAGCGAAACACATTCACCGATACCCCTGGTGTATGTTCTGGCTACAGCAGCACCTGGCTACTAGAAGTTTCAGTGTCCTTGACAGGGAAGAGCTAGAACTGGAGGGAGAGGAAAGGATGGTCCCAGAGTGCCACACCCAGTCTAGAAGCTGTTAGGTGAGTGAGGTGAAGTCCTTGCTCCCCAAGATGCTTGTGGTCTCGGCACTTCTCACAGTAATAGAAACCCTAAGACAGGCCCTTTCTGACATGGGCCCCACTCGGCAAAGGACAATGAAGTGTTGCCAGCGCTGGGTGTGGGCCTTGATCCCTGGGACCCACGTGGTGGGGACGAGAAGCAGCCTGGCTGGCTGTTCTCTCATCGGCACAGCATGCACACCCATGCACAAACTAATGTAAAAATAAGTAAAAAGGTAAATGTTTTTAAAGTGTCAATAGGTCACTATGCATGTTTTTCTTCCCAACATAATTTTGGGAAAAAATGTACATCTCAATATTTTATTGTTTTACACACACACATACACACACACACACACACACACACACGTGCAAGGTTGCTAAGGTATGCTATGCAGTGATTTAATACCTTGTTAGCAGAGCATGGCTCTCCCTAACAATGACTCTGTAATCATCAGCACACACAAAAACACACATGTACCATGACCAATAACATCACACTCTGCACTCACTTGTTTTTACATCCTTGTAATATCTTAAAAGTCAATTGTTTAAATACTTAAATTATATTTCATTATATTTTTCTGTTATAATTTACTGAGAATGCCAATTACTTATGCTTGAGGCTAATAAAAATGTAGTGCAAATTCAAAGTTGAGCCTTGCTGGAAATTCAGTTAAGTCTGAGATCTTGCTGGACAGTAGCAAGGCTGGCCTAGAGGCTCAGCAACAAAGTGCTGGGACCAGAAAGGGGCACTGAATGGCTACCAAACATGGTCCAAGGTGGTGGCTACTCTTTCAAACATATAGGCCACCAGTGTAGACTAATTTTTATATCCAGGGCAAAGGACTACAAGCAAATATTAATACCCTTGTATTGGGCCGTATAGTAAGATTGCCTTCATTTACAGCCACTTTACCACCAAGGTGACAATGTAAATAAATACAAGTTCCAGGGGTGGCTTGTCACTTAAGAGCAGGGACTGCCACAGAAAATTAGAGAAGGCACCAACTAGTACGGTCAAAGCCACCTGGAAAGTCATTGACGGCCTCTCAAGGGCATGCCAGCAACCACTTAGAGGCACCATACCATAGAGGAGGTAAAATCCCAAGAGCCTTTGGTTCCTGCTAATCACATGACTCCACCAGTCCCAGGTGTCTAATCATCACTAGCAAAGTTAGGGACTTGATTCACGTATTTTTCTAGTTTCACTTCCTCTTGCTGAGATAAAATATCCTGACAAAAAGTAATGTAGGAGAAAAAAAAAAAAAAGAATTTGTTTGGATTCCCAGTTACAGCCCATCATTGCAGGGGAAGTCAAGACAGGAGGAACTTGAGGCAGCCAATCACATCACATTCAAGAGCAGAGAAAGAATAAATGATGCTCTATCCCCTGCCTGGGCAGTGGTTCTGGGTCTTTCTCTGTCAATTAACAAGAAGATAATGGCCAGAGACATGCTCCTTAGCTAACATGGCAGGCTCTCCATGACATTCTTCTCAGGCGAGCCAAGGTTGTGGTGAGCTGGCAGTTAAAACTAAGCACCACACACACTGGAAACATTTTGTATTGTGAAAGTGTTCTTTGTTCGTTTTTCTATTTCTTGTTCCTTTGAGATAGTCACACAAAAGTGAGGATGCTGCAGACTGCACAGGGATGTTTATGAGTCTTCTGAAAACATTGTTTACTTCTGAAGACACTTTACAAGTAAGCTCCTTCAGGGAAAAAAGTTAACTGTGGCAAAAGATAACCGTGCCAATACTAGTCTTCTGGGCTGTGCTAATCTGAACAGTCTCAGAGACATGGTGTTGATTAGCATGTTAATTAGCACCTCTTCTCGCCCCCTTTAATTGACCAGAGAAAGAAGCATTGCGTGTGTGTGTGTGTGTGTGTGTGTGTGTGTGTGTGTGTGTGTGTGTGTGTAAGTAGATGTAACTGGACACAGTGCAATTATACAAACTTATTTAAGATTATTGCAGCATGTGCATTTAAAGCAATGGAGGACTATCTGGTTTGCTTGGTTTACAGTGGCCAGCACTCCCAGGCTATTTCAGACTCTGCCTTGTCTCTGAGTCTCTTCTGTCAGGTTTAGGGTGTTTTTATTTCTCATTTAGTCTCTTGGGTCTACCCTCAGCTCAAGAATTGAAGGACAAGTATAGTGAAGAATCATAAAGAAATGATCCTAGCTACACACACACACACACACACACACACACACACACACGCACATGCACATGCACACACGTGTGCGCACACACATGCGCACACATGCACATACGTGCACATGCATGTACATGGGCGCACGCACACACACACTCATGCACACACATGCGTGCACACGCACGCACAGGCACACACACATGCACACAAATATTTTAAAAAGTGATTGAATCCTATGTTTTCTTTTATGTGTAATATTCCTTTAAGAAAGAGGAGATATAGTTTCTTCTTTCATTTCTGCTCTACACTTCAGTGATGACCTTTTGCCTGTGGTACAATGATCCTTTCATTGAAGCCATAATTAATATTTCATGACAACTTGTACAGAGAATGAAAATCAAAGAATCAGAGCCTCAGGGTGTCTCAGAACTAGCTGCAGTAAGTTTTCAATTTTTATCACTATTTTCCCCTCAGGGTATAACAAAGTATTCCCTTTGACACAAATTCACTTTAGATTACAGGGGGTCAGACATGACTCTCTCTGCTGTCAGAATTAAGGTGCAGACAAAAGAGTTGGTGAGTTTAAGATTGTCTAAGAGTGAGGGCACAGGTGACCACTGTTCTGAGGAGGGGCCACTCACTTTCATCTGAGGAGTCTCTGTTCCTCTACCTGTCCTTCTAGGTCACGTGTCTATTAGGCTGTGGGTACGAGAAATCAGACAGCTTTTGAACAGTGACAGCTTGATTGAGGTCTCCCTGCATTTAAAGTTGTATTGGTTACATGTATGTATGTGTTTCTACATGTGTTTGTGTGCACATGTACAGGTGCCCCAGGAAGTAAGATTCACTCATAGCTGGAGTTAAAGGTGGTTGTGTGCTGCCTAGTGGGATGCTGGGAACCAAACCCAGCTCCTCGGTAAAAGTATCTTTACCACTGAGCCATCTCTCCAGCCCCAGCTCCAGTCTCTACTTTTAAATAAATGTATTTCTCCCCCCTCCCCCTCCCCCAACACACTTTGTTGCTCAGGCTGGCCTTGAACTCACAGAGATCCACCCACCTCTGCCTCCCCAAGTACTGGGATAACAGGCATGTGTCACTGCACTCAGCTGTATTGCCTACATAACTACATTTGCTTTGGAATGATGAAATTGCTTGTGGTGAGACCAGCACCAACTCAGGGCCCTGGCAGTGTCCTCCATGAAATCAATCCAGTTGCCCACTTGGATTCAGGTTGATTGGAGTCATATCCTTCCATGCCATTCCCCAAACACCAGAAGTGTGTCCAACCAGAGAAGAACGTATCGCCTGGGTATGGATTTGGCTTCTCTATACCCAAAGCTTCAAAAGGTATCGTTCTCCAAGAATTCAATGAATTCCAGATCCTCGTGGATGGAATTGTTCAATGATGTGCTATTAACCAAAGGACCCACTTCCCAGGGTAAGGGGTGTGGGAGTGGCCTGTGCTCATGACTTTGTGGCCCATTTATATAACATCCTGTGAAGACAGGCCAGCTGTCTTCATACGTGTTTAAACAATTATTGAAAAATGTCCTTGTATTATTTTTCGAGAATGAGATGCTATCTAGCTGGATGGAGGATACACATTTAATCAAGCCCTCTGCGAGGCACTGTGTCCCAATCGAAAGGATCTATAAGTCTAGGAACCAAAAGAGGGGAGACAGGGCTTCACTGGTTATCATTTCTTATGACTCTTTGGGAAAGCCTTCTGCATGTTTCATACCCCATCTACCACGGTAGAGGGGGCACATGCTCTCTCACATGTACACTGCAAGCATTGACTTTTGCTTGGCACTGGGCACTTTGAACTCCCTGGATTTAGGGCCCAGTAGGTGAAGACAAAGAGAACATTTTGTCAAAGATAATTTACTCTAATCAGCAAGAGAGTGACAGGGTAACTGTTATGTAATGGAGCAATGACAGACTGTGGGATTCGGGCAACTTCTTGGCATTGTCACTTGTTGGCTATCACAAACCTGAATGGCACAGGCAACAGTCCAGTCAGATTGGCAGGAATTTGGTGCCTCCAGGAACAAATGTTACCACCATTTCCTCTAGAGCATTAGGGGCCTCCTTGAGGGGAATCTGCCATGAATAGTGGATTCAATAGACAAGCATCAGTTGCAGCTCTTGATGCCAACTGTAGCTACGGGGACCTGTAGGTTGTGTTACTATCTTACTGCTATGTTTCCTCTCAGGAAGGCATACGCATAAGAACAAACCTTGGAGTGTTACTGTCTGGATGGATGAAGGGCAGACCATGCCCTGCTTGGATCTCCCTCCTATAGACTTCTCTAGGGAGCACACTGATTGACAGTCTCTGCTGCCCACATCCCAGCTGCCATGCAGACCAGCCTTCACTAGGCTTAACCAATCAAACGTCAGAATGTAGAGGAACTGTTAGAACTATGTCATTCCTCGTGTGATTCATCCACAGTTTCTTTATTGATAAGCTCTTCCCTCAGACTCTTCATCAGTCTGGATATAACTGTCGGAACTGTTGCTATCTGAAGTTCTTCCTACCTCTTACTTTATTTTCTCCTTTCCATGTGGCTAATTTACACTGTCGCATGAGAACCCTCCATAGAAACTCCTCTTCTCTAGCCTTCTATGCCATAAGTCTTGTGAGAGACTGCATTGTGTCTTACAGAAATATATGTTGATGTTCTTAATGCCACTTACTGCAAATGTGACCTCATTTGGAAATCAGGTCTCCACAGATATAGTCAAAATTAAGAAGACATCATTCACTTGGGACCATAATCTACTATTACTGCTGTCCTTACAGCAAGAGGGAAGTTTTGGAACAGATCATGGAGAAGACTGCACGGAGAGAGACATGGGATCGGAGTTATAACAGAATGCCTGAGGCCTGTAGGAGCCGGAAGACATGAGAAAAGACCTTTCATGTGAGCAATACAGGAAGCGTGGCAACCTGGGTTTCCTGTGCTGTAGTAAAACACCCCGACAAAGGCCAGTTAAGGGAGAAAGGGTTTGTCCTGGCTCACAGTTCTAGGGTGCAGGGAGGCAAGGTGGCAGAAGTTGCAGCCATTGTTGCATGCCGCTGCTCAGCTCCTTTTCCGCGTTTACATCATCCAAGGTTACAGTCCCACCCACAGCGAAAGCGCTGTCCACATGTCTGTTAACACCATCAAGCTAATCCCTCACAGTCAAGCCCAGAAGTCCTTCTCCCTCCCGGGTTCCCACTCCACACTCTCCATCCCTTAAGGTGTGATCTCCTGCAATCAGACCAGTGGTGGCCTGAGAGGGAAAGCCACACGGGTACGGCTGGGGATGATGAGACCTCAGGCAGCTATGATAAGAACAGACTCTTGGGGGGCAGGCTTCTTCGAGCAGCTGGTTTAACTGGAGGTAACAAAGGCTATTTAAACCTTTTGGGAGTGGGTAGAGGCTTTTAGGGTGAGCGTACATCATTGGTTGGGGTCAAGGTGCTGGGAATGCATTATTTGCATGAAGGAGAATTCCAGGTGCTTGCTGGGCATGACCTTGTAAGGAGAAAGGAAGTTAAATGGGTATCCTGGCTGCCAGACTATGTGACCACCTCAAGGATGGCAAGGTGGTGCTGAGACGGGCAGGCCCAGGGCAGGGAGGGAGAAGTCCTACTCCTGATGGCATATCTCAGGAGGAGATTTTGGGGGGTTTGGACATGCCTCAACCTCTCTCTTGCTCCAGGTTGACTCCCCCATCTCATGGCTCCTTGGCCTCAGGTAATTTTAGATTCAGTCAGGTTCTGACAGCCAACACCAACCCTCACTGTGGCCCCTTCCACCTTGACTCAGATGTGATGATTTCAGAACTGTAAGGGAGTAGTTGTTTGAGGCCCATCATATTGTGGGACTTTGGGGGTGTCGGTGGTGACATTAATTCTAGTATTGCTACCAAGGAAGGACTCTTACCCACCTAGCTCTGTTTTAACAACTATGTCTTGGCGAACCCAGACAATGACACATTCTCTAGCTTAGAGACACCTTGGGTGACATGGCCCATGGATGTAGAAGGAGAGAAGAAGGTTTAAACAAGGCTCACTTTCTCCTGATGTCAAAGTTACAGGGCCATCACTGACTGCCTCACACCTACTGGCTCTTCCATGGAGCCTCCTGTGTGCCTTGAGGTAAATGCGCCCTTCCTCCAGCAGCATCTTCATCGCTCCATAGGCTGACACAGACCGCCAATAACCCATGCTCTTCTCGGATGTCTCTGAACAAAAGCCCATTGAAAACACTGGCAACTGCTATTTCAAAACTGATAGTGGATTCTTTAAGATTTACTTTATTATTTTTCATTATGCGTATGTGTGGAGGGGTAGTTATGCATGTGTGAGTGTGGGTGCCCACAGAGTCCGGAAGAGAGTGCCAGATCCCTTGGAGCTGGAGTTACAGGTGGTTGTGAGCCCCCCTAAAATGGGTGCTGAGAACAGGGTAGGATCCTTTGTAAGGCCAGCAAAGACTCTTAACTGCTGAGCTGTCTCTCTAGCCCAATATTAGATGTTTTAAATATCATTTATCTTAGTACTTAATGCTTTGTCCCTCCAGCAAAATGAGATTTTCATTTCATTTCCAAATAAATGAGAACTGAGTACTTGGGGGATAATAAATTATGAGTCAAAGCCTTTAATGTGATGTGGTGTGTTAGATTCATTGGGCTGTCCGGTAAGTAATTTATAGTCTTTAAAATAATGGGCAGTGTCTGCAGAAGTGGGTTAGTGGTAGAACACATGCTTGCTGCACATTCGGCCCTGCATTTAACCCAGACACTATAAAAGGATACAAAAAGGAACATTAAGAGGCCTAAACACTATATAAAAATGGATGCATTATCTCCTATGACAGACTTGTTGGAGATGTACATTTTACTGAGCTATTCATATTCTCCCACACTTTTGTTAATTATTTGAACAAACATGTGAAATGAATTTTGGAACTCTCCACCCTGTGCTTCAGTAGAGGCTGCTTTTTACAAATAGTGGTGTTTGCCCTGCCCTGCCATGCCCACAGGGCCCTATCCAGGTGAGCAACCCCATTCCAACCAGGGCTCAGCCAGGGTCCTTGCTCTCTCTGAGTGGCACGCTCACCTGGAAATGGAAGAGTGGCATCAGTTACATGGATTTATGAAGGATTTGTTATAATTTATGCTGCAGGTGTGTAGCAGCCGCTTCCAGCTCTCCTAGGACTGGGAATACAGCTTCCTCTTTCATATTACAAAAATGGAGTTATAGAAGTTAAAAATTGTCTTTCTCTGCAAACATGCTTTCTGTTATCACAAAAACCAGGTAGGTGGTGAAGGCACATTTGAGGATTCAACATGGAGTAATGCATCCTATTTATGAGGAACAAACATATCCTATTCCTCTGATAGTCAGTATTCTTTCTTTTCTGCAAGATTTGTATTTTTTAAAGAATGGAGGAGGGTTAGGAGTTATCTGAGTAATCTCATTTGTATCAACATCTGAAATCAAATGTGACTTTTCTTAAGTATAGAAAAAGCCTTAGGTGATGTTTTAGACAGTGTGAGTATTTGACAGTTTGTGTATAATATCAATTTTTCTCCCCTTTGAATATAATTTGACCTTGTGGTTCACCTTTAAAAAATACAGCTTAGGTGACCTTCACTATCTGTGATAATAAATGTAGATCGTAGACAGTCATGTGACTCCCTGTTTGCCCTCTTTCTCAAGCCAGTTGCCATGCTATGAGGTTTTCCAACATGCAGAGAGGTAGGTTCACTTAGGCCTCCTTCCTACAGACACACACACACCATCTTTGAGGCAGAATCTCACGCTCACTCAAGCCTTAATAAGAAGGCCAAGACCTTTGCCACAAACCATTAAATGTCAGAGCTGCATCAACCACAACCCCAAGTCTCTCAATCCTTAGGGTGCCTGTTTCAAGTTACTCCACCTCAGGGGAACTTAGCCAATGCAGAGTCTTCAGGCAGTTCCTAATTGTTAGCTTGCTCCGTGGGGCACTTTAAATGAAAATGTCCCTCACAGTCCTGTGTATTTGAATGTTTCATCCCTGTGTGGTGTGGCAGTTCTGTTTGTGGAGGCCACATTAGGAGGTGGATCCCTGCAGAAGTACGTCACAGGGGTGGGCTTGGAGAATTCATAGCCTCACTCCACCTCCAGTTCACTCTCCCTGTTGTGCCTAAAGCTGAAGATAAAGTTTCTCAGCTTCCTGCCCTGAACACCTGCTGCCTGCCTACCCTGACATTATGGACTCTCTATCCGGGACAGTATGACAAAATAAACTCCTTCAGTAAGCACCCCTAGTCATGGTGTTTTATTACAGCAGTGAACTGTACCACACTGACTTAGTTATGGCGTGTAAGAAGTGAGAATAATTTTAAAAATCTAATCATGAACTATCTTGAAGGTGATGATTCATTAAACATGTTTGGGAACAGCTGACATGGTGCATTGCAATCACATCAGTGAGGAAATGGGTCAGCTTCTTATGAACAGTTCCAAAGCAGTCATCAGCAGATGTTCCATAAAGCCCTCATGAGCAAGAGGGTGCCCAGGTAAACATCAGACCTACACTTCAATCCTTTGTGCAGTTCTTCAGCATGAGGAGGTAATTACTGCATCGAAATGACAGAATATGTTATCAGAATCTGGTGAGAGAAATATCTTTCTTCTAAAAAGACATTACCAGAATAATTCATGAAAATGAGCACCCCTTACTGTAATGTTGGTCATGTTCTGTAGCTCAGCAGTAGAAGCGATCGATGGCTGTAGTATTTCAGCTTTACACAATCCAGCCATACCATGTGGAAAGCATCCATAAATTAATAGAAAATACCCATCGCTGTCTCTCCACTAAAACTTCAAGAGCATCATTTTGCTGAAGAAAATCACTGCTTGAATTTAGATGCATTTAAAACCTTTTCAAGGATACCCCACCATCGCACTGACTTCCTCGGAGAACATTTACACAGCCCTGCAGGTAGAAAGGTTTCTGGGGAAGTGTATTCCTAGGACAACTGCCTCTAAAATTCAGAGCTAATGACACAGCCCATGGCAAGGAGAGCGGATGAGCCTGCTCACTGACTGCTTTTCTCGGTTATTAAAATTGCCCACAGGCAAGGCAGTGTGAGGATTGCAAACTACGCTGACTTGAAGGAGACTCCCATTTGACTCCTGCTCAAGGGGCTTTTCTGTTAGCACTGTTAAGTTAACTACAAGGGGACCACAGGCAGCTGAGCCGACATCCCTCATGTATCACCTTCCGTCTCCTGGATGACCACGTCTTGCCTGTGAGCCAGAGCTCAAGTGATGGTCTGTGTTTTGCGACCATCTGTCAATCCACTAGGTAGAATTAGGTATTCATTATTTCTTTTCCTAGAGCATACGATTTCCTTGTGGTGTTACTAAAGTCCTCACTATAAAATACACAATTGATTTTTTTCCCCCACTGAAGACATTCAGTCATGTCTGGAAGCATTTTTTTTTTTTTTTTTTTTTTTTTTTTTTTTGCTTTCAACAAGGAGAGTACTACAATATGCAGTAAGTAGGCGGGAGCCTCTGATGGTCCCAAAACCCCACACAGCACAGCCAACTAACAGTGCTCTAAGGTCGTCTGCATTTAGCTGTTAACCAGGCTTCCTCAATCACAGGGAACCTGTCTCTAAGTTTCACCGACTTGGCTGTTTGCGACTGGTTTCCCCAGATTCCTTCACTTTCCAATCACCCCTGAAATAAGTACACTAAGGAGAATCTTAAATCTTACACCCCTCACAAGGCTCTATACAACTCATGGACAGCCACACTGTAGTGTCTAACTCAGCTGACCTCAGTGCCGAGGAAGAAACTGTGTACCTCCTAGCCTTGCACTCAGTCTAGAAAGTTGATCAATCCGTGCTCAGTTGATAGTAGTCTGTCCCTGCAACTTGTTCAAATATTGAAGAAGAACCACTATGCAACTCATATGGATCTTCCTACCTCCCTGCTAGACTGCTTTTCAACAGCACAGAGCTGGGCGATGGGGCTGACTCTCTAGGGACAGGCTCAGAAATGTGTGTCTCTTTTCATAGAGACACTTACAAAACACAAATGTATTATACCCCTCACAAGGCTAGGAGACCCTCGTGGGAAGGGGAGTGGAAGGGGTGTATGAGTTTGTGGTCGGGGAGGAGAGGGGCAAACTGTCCTTCCTTAACTTGGCAGGACCAAGTTGTTACTTGTAAACTCACAGTGAGGATTGATTGTTGCCTGAACAAGATGAAGCGGGTCAACATTGTAATCCTTCCCTGAGGAGCTAATAACAGTTGATGGCTGTTAGGGTTTTGTCTAAGCAGAGTGGATCCTGGTAGGCCACTGGTGCTCTAGGGTATGCCCTCCCCGGGTGTATGCAGGCAGAACAAACTGGACTCAGTGGGTTGGTGTTTTAAAATGAGCATATGAAGTTAAAAGCGAGTAGAAGGTGGAAAGCAGAGGTGATAGGGGAAGGTGTCAGGGGAATATGATCAAAATATTGTGTATGTTTGTATGACACTCACAAAGAATAAAAATATATTCTTATATACAGTCTATCAAATGCTAATGAAAAAAAATCCCCCAACTCTGGAAATTCAGACTTTTACAAAGGCAGAAACCATGAACACATGCACTTGAGTCTTGTTGACACGAGAGGAAATGCCTCTGCTTAGCTTAACTGTGCCATATTGAACATAAGTGCTTTAACACAACCCACTGTAATATGTTTCTAGGGCTATTGTGGGTGACTCCCTGTAATATGGGCTATTGTGGGTGACTCCCAGCCATCACTGTGACCTGTAAAATCCCTGCTAAAGTCTATGTCTGAGCTTCTGTCTTCTGTCCGGATTTGGTCTCAGGAGACCTGATACACTTTCTCATCACAGGCAGTGAGCCACTGACGAATATTTTCCTTTGACTGCCCAGACTCTGAGAGCTACAAGAGTCATCAGGCCCCTATTTTAAAATGGGTGAATTTTGTCACTTCTTCAGTATCAAGGTACAATATCTACAGCCTTCTCCAAGTCAGAACCTAAGGCCAGGAGTGAGGTAAATGTAGGATTTAGGGATGTGCATTATGTGGGAAGGCAGTGGAGACAGGAAGGGGCAGAGGAAGGCTGTAAAACAGGATGTGGTCTAGCAGGATCTACCTGTGCCTTTTATTAGTCAGCTGTCGTCTACGGAGCACCACACACACACTGGGTGGGACTGGAGCGGGCTAGCCTCCCATGTGGCAGTTTCTCATTTGCAGAGCTCACTGGGGCATCCGCATTGTTCCCATCTCTCACACAGAGTCTGCCTCGCTGTGGCTTTGCTGTTTCTAGTATTTTAGTTCCAAGGGTTGGATTCATTATAGCTCCATCTTTCAAGAAGAGAAGATATCCTGGGAGTATGTGTCGAAATCAACAGCAACAAATAGAGCAGACAGGGACAGTGAAACCACACACACGCCCATGCATACACACATATGAACTAATGCACATATACATGTGCACACTTTGCTGCTCAAAACCATTCATAAAGAACCCTCACAGTACCCAACACCACCATGCCAGAGCATAGATGATGCTTGGTTAAGAGCTGAGCACACTCTATGATCTTCCCACTAATCCAATGAGAGGGTTTCACACTTGCTACGAGATAGACCTATGCCTGAGCCACACATAACATTTAATACGGGGTTCATATTTAAAGTGTTAATTTAAGTAATTGTTTCACTCTTGTCACATTTACGTATTTATCTAGGGTATGTGTGAGTGTGCACTTGTCACAGTATGTGTATGGAGGACAGTGTGCACAAGGCGGTTCTCTCTTTCTACCATACATCTCAAGGACTGAACATGTGGATGGTCAGGTTTGCCTACAAGCATTCATACCAGGTAAGCCATCTCACCAGCCGTTTAAAAAATAAATTTGTCTGTCTGTCTGTCTGTCTGTCTGCCTATATGTTCTTGCAATTATATCCTGGGCCTTGTATGTGCCAGACAAGCAATCTACCACTGAACCAAACTCTCAAGCCCAGTCATTTTTTTAAAACAGTATTGACTCTACTGGGCTCAAATGATTATCATTAACATGAAGACCCTCTGAACTCGGTGAGTTGCCTGTCCATTCTTCTCTCTGCTCTCCCAGATCCAGACTCTCACAAGTCCTCTGGCTGCTTGTGAGTGCTTGGATGCAAATCACCACCCCCAACTGGTTCATGTGGTTTGAAGAACTGGCCCTCAGCTGCAGCAATGGAGCTTGGAAAGTAGAGGCCCACTGGAGGAAGTGGGTCATGGGGGAGGCAGGCCTGGAGGGCTGCATCCTGCTTCTGCTTTTTGTCCCTTCTCCACTTCCTGTCTGCCACGCAGTGAACAAGCAGCCTCTTGCTTCTGCTGCCACAGTCCAGAGCTCTTCTGCCGGGTCCATCTTTACTCTCTATTGTGAGCAAAACACAAAGCGAACCCTTCTCTTCTGAGTTTCCATGAGTGAGCAAAGTGATTAACACATCACTCAAAGAGAGTTTTACTTTGCTGACTCCCCAGGCACCTTTAAGTCACATTTCAGTCTCTCAAACCTTTTCTCCTCTTTCATCTTACTAACCTC